>NC_092377.1:3157078-3314189 GCF_030028105.1 Mobula birostris | reverse complement strand
TACACAGGTTGATGACAGTGAGATGGGCCGGGTTCACAGTGAGGATGAGGAGATTGTGAGGGATGAAGAGATTGTGAGGACAGGGTAATACACACCGGACTGTGAGATGGGTCGGGTTCACAGTGAGGGAGGAGGAGATTGTGAGGACAGGGCGATACAGACTAGACAGTGAGATGGATCGGATCACAGTGACGACGAGGCAATTGTGAGGACAGAGCGATACAGACTGGACAGTGAGATGGATCGGGGTTCACGCTAAGTGACGAGGAGATTGTGAGGACAGGGCGATACACACCGGACAGTGAGATGAGTCGGGTTCACAGTAACAATGAGGAGGTTGAGAGGACAGGGTGATACACACCGGACAGTGAGATGGGCCTGCTTCACAGTGAGGGACGAGAGGATTGTGAGGACAGGGTGATACAGACTGGACAGTGAGATGGGCCGGGTTCACAGTGAGGATGATGAGATTGTGAGGACAGGGTGATACAGACTAGACAGTGAGATGGGTCAGGTTCACAGTGATGACGAGGAGATTGTGAGGACAGGGTGATACACACCGGACAGTGAGATGAGTCGGGTTCACAGTGACGATGAGGAGGTTCTGAAGACTGGGTGATACACACCAGACAGTGAGATGGGCCGGGTTCACAGTGAGGGACGAGAAGATTGCGAGGACAGGGTGATACAGACTGGACAGTGAGATGGGCCGGGATAACAGTGAGATGAGGAGATTGTGAGGACAGGGTGATCCACACCGACAGTGAGATGGGTCAGTTCACAGTGAGGATGATGAGATTGTGAGGAAAGCGTGATACAGACTGACATTCAGATGAGTCGGGTTCTCAGTGAGGGATGAGGAGATTGTGAGGACAGGGCGATACAGACTGCACAGTGAGATGTGTCAGGTTCACAGTGAGGGACTGAGGAGCTAGTGAGGATAGGGCGATACAGACTGGATACTGAGATGGGTCGGGTTCACAGTGACGATGAGGAAATTGTGAGGGACAGGGTGATACAGACTGGACAGTGAGATGGGCTGGGTTCACAGTGAGAATGATGAAATTGTGCGGACAGGGTGATACAGACTGGACGGTGAGATGGTCGGGTTCACAGTGAGGATGAGGAGATTGTGAGGGATGAAGAGATTGTGAGAACAGGGTGATACATACCGGACAGTGAGATGGATCGGGGTCACAGTGAGGAGGAGGAGATTGTGAGGACAGGGTGATACAGACTGGACAGTGAGATGAGCCAGGTTCACAGTGAGGGAGGAGGAGATTGTGAGGACAGGGTGATACAGACTGGACAGTGAGATTAGTTGGGTTCACAGTGACGATGAGGAGGGTGTGAAGACAGGGTGATACTCTCCGGACAGTGACATGGGATGGGTTCACAGTGAGGGATGAGGTGATTGTGAGGACAGGGTGATACACACCGGATAATGAGATGGGACAGGATCACAGTGTTGGACGATGAGATTGTGAGGACAGGGCGATACAGACTGGACAGTGAGATGGGTCAGGTTCACAGTGAGGACGAGGAGATTGTGAGGACAGGGTGATACAGACTGGACAGTGAGATGGGCCGGGTTCACGTGAGGATGAGGAGATTGTGAGGGATGAAGAGATTGTGAGGACAGGGTAATACACACCAGACAGTGAGATGGTTCGGGTTCACAGAGAGGGAGGAGGAGATTGTGAGGACAGGGCGATACAGACCGGACAGTGAGATGGGTTGGGTTCCCAGTGAGGATGAGGAGATTCTGAACGATGAAGAGATTGTGAGGACAGGGCGATACAGATTGGACAGTGAGATGATCGGGTTCACGGTGAGGATGAAGAGATTGTGAGGACAGGGTGATACACACCGGACAGTGAGATGGGTCAGGTTCAAAGTGACGATGAGGAGGTTGTGAAGACAGGGTGATACACATCGGACAGTTAGATGGGCCGAGTTCACAGTGAGGGACGAAGAGATTGTGAGGACAGGGAGATACATTCCAGACTGTGAGATGAGCCGGGTTCATAGTGAGGATGATAAGATTGTGAGGACAGGGCGATACAGACCGGACGGTGAGATGGGCCGGGTTCACAGTGAGGATGAGGAGATTGTGAGGGATGAAGAGATTGTGAGAACAGGGTGATACACACCGGACAGTGAGATGGGTCGGGGTCACAGTGAGGGAGGAGGAGATTGTGAGGACAGGGCGATACACACCAGACAGTGAGATGAGCCAGGTTCTCAGTGAAAATGATGAGATTTGTGAGAACAGGGTGATACACACCGGACAGTGAGATGGGTCGGGGTCACAGTGAGGGAGGAGGAGATTGTGAGGACGAGGGTGATACACACCGGACAGTGAGATGGGCGGGGTTCACAGTGAGGGACGAGGACATTGTGAGGACAGGGTGATACACACTGGACAGTGAAATGGGCCCGTTTCACAGTGTGGATGATCAGATTGTGAGGACAGAGTGATACAAACCGGACCAGTGAGATGGTTCAGGTTCACAGCGAGGATGATGAGATTCTGAGGACAGGGTGATACAGACTGGACAGTGAGATGGGACGGGTTCAAAGTGAGGGATGAGGAGATTGTGAGAGATGAAGAGATTGTGAGGAGAGGGTGATACACACCGGACAGTAAGATGGGTCGGGTTCACAGTGAGGGACTAGGAGATTGTGAGAGATGAAAAGATTGTGAGGAAAGGTTGATACAGACTGGAAAGTTAGATGGGTCGGGTTCACAGTCACGGACGTGGAGCTTGTGAGGACAGGGTGATACACACCGGACGGTGAGATTAGTTGGGTTCACAGTGAGGGAGGAGGAGATTGTGAGGACAGGGCGATACAGACTGGACAGTGAGATGGGTCAGGTTCACAGTGAGGGACGAGGAGATTGTGAGGACAGGGTGATACAGACTGGACAGTGAGATGGGTGGGTTCACAGTGAGGGACAAGGAGATTGTGAGGACAGGGAGATACACACCGGACAGTGAGATGGGTCGGGTTCACAGTGAGGGACGATGAGATTGTGAGGACAGGGTTATACAGACTGGCCAGTGAGATGGGCTGGGTTCACAGTGAGGGACGAGAGATTCTAAGGACAGGGTGATGCACACCGGACCAGTGAGATGGGCCGGATTCACAGTGAGGATGAGGAGATCTGAGGGATGAAGAGATTGTGAGGACAGGGTGATCCACACCGGACAGTGAGATGGGTCGGGATCACAGTGAGGGAGGAGGAGATTGTGAGGAAAGGGCGATACAGACCGGACAGTGAGATGGATCGGTTTCATGGTGAGGATGAGGAGATTCTGAGGACAGAATGATACACACTGGACAGTAAGATGGGCCGGGTTCACAGTGAGGATAAGGAGATTGTGAGGAATGAAGAGATTGTGAGTATAGGGTGATACTGACTGGACAGTGAGATGGATCGGGTTCACAGTGACGATGAGGAGGTTCTGAAGACAGGGTGATACACACCGGACAGTGAGATGGGCCGGGTTCACAGTGAGGGACGAGGAGATAGGGAGGAGAAGGTGATACACACCGGACAGTCAGATGTGTCGGGTTCACAGTGAGGGACGAGGAGATTTTGAGAACAGGGTGATACACACCGGACAGTGAGATGGTTCAGGTTCACAGTGAGGATGATGAGATTGTGAGGACACTGTGATACAGACCGGACAGTGAGATGGGTCGGGTTCACAGTGAGGGATGAGGAGATTGTGAGGAAAGCGTGATACAGACTGGACATTCAGATGAGTCGGGTTCTCAGTGAGGGATGAGGAGATTGTGAGGACAGGGCGATACAGACTGCACAGTGAGATGTGTCAGGTTCACAGTGAGGGACTGAGGAGCTAGTGAGGATAGGGCGATACAGACTGGATACTGAGATGGGTCGGGTTCACAGTGACGATGAGGAAATTGTGAGGACAGGGTGATACAGACTGGACAGGTGAGATGGGCTGGGTTCACAGTGAGAATGATGAAATTGTGCGGACAGGGTGATACAGACTGGACGGTGAGATGGGTCGGGTTCACAGTGAGGATGAGGAGATTGTGAGGACAGGGTGATACAGACTGCAGTGAGATGGGTGGTGTTCACCAGTGAGGGACGAGGAGATTGTGAGGACAGGGTGATACAGACTGGACAGTGAGATGGGTCGGGTTCACAGTGAGGAACGAGAAGATTGTGAGGACAGGGTGATACAGACTGGACAGTGAGATGGGCCGGGTTCACAGTGAGGATGAGGAGATTGTGAGGGATGAAGAGATTGTGAGGACAGGGTAATAAACACAGAACAGTGAGATGGTTCAGGTTCACAGAGAGGGAGGAGGAGATTGTGAGGACAGGGCGATACAGACCGGACAGTGAGGATGGGTTGGGTTCCCAGTGAGGATGAGAAGATTCTGAACGATGAAGAGATTGTGAGGACAGGGCGATACAAATTGGACAGTGAGATGGATCGGGTTCACGTGAGGATGAGGGAGATTGTGAGGACAGGGTGATACACACCGGACAGTGAGATGGGTCAGGTTCAAAGTGACGATGAGGAGGTGTGAAGACAGGGTGATACACATCGGACTGTTAGATGGGCCGAGTTCACAGTGAGGATGAGGAGATTGTGAGGACAGGTGATACAGACTGCGACAGTGAGATGGGTGGTGTTCACAGTAAGGGACGAAGAGATTGTGAGGACAGGGTGATACAGACTGGACAGTGAGATGGATCGGGTTCACGGTGAGGATGAGGAGATTGTGAGGACAGGGTAATACACACCGGACAGTGAGATGGGTCAGGTTCAAAGTGACGATGAGGAGGTTGTGAAGACAGGGTGATACACACCGGACAATGAGATGGGCCGGGTTCACAGTGAGGGACGAGAAGATTGTGAGGACAGGGTGATACAGACTGGACAGTGAGATGGGTGGGGTTCACAGTGAGGGACGAGGAGATTGTGAGGAAAGGGCGATTCAGACTGGACAGTGAGATGGATCAGGTTCACGGTGAGGATGAGGAGATTTTGAGGACAGGGTGATACAGACTGGTCAGTGAGATGGGCTGGGTTCACAGTGAGGGAGGTGGAGATTGTGAAGACAGGGTGATACACACCAGACAGTGAGATGTGTCGGGTTCACAGTGAGGGACGAGGAGATTGCGAGGACAGGGTGATGCACACCGGACAGTGAGATGGGCCGGGTTCACAGTGAGGATGAGGAGATTGTGAGGACAGGGTAATACACACTGGACAATGAGATGGGTCGGGTTCACAGTGAGGGAGGAGGAGATTGTGAGGACAGGGCGATACAGACTGGACAGTGAGATGGATCGGGTTCACGGTGAGGATGAGGAGATTGTGAGGACAGGGTGATACACACCGGACAGTGAGATGGGTCAGGTTCAAAGTGACGATGAGGAGGTTGTGAAGACAGGGTGATACACACCGGACAATGAGATGGGCCGGGTTCACAGTGAGGGACGAGAAGATTGTGAGGACAGGGTGATACAGACTGGACAGTGAGATGGGTGGGGTTCACAGTGAGGGACGAGGAGATTGTGAGGAAAGGGCGATTCAGACTGGATAGTGAGATGGATCGGGTTCACGGTGAGGATGAGGAGATTGTGAGGACAGGGTGATACACACCGGACAATCAGATGTTTCAGGTTCACAGTGAGGATGATGAGATTGTGAGGACAGGGTGATACAGACCGGACAGTGAGATGGGTCGGGTTCACAGTGAGGGATGAGGAGATTGTGAGGAAAGAGTGATACACACCGGACAGTGAGATACGTCAGGTGCACAGTGAGAGACGAGGAGATTGTGAGGACAGGGTGATATACACCGGACAGTGAAATGGGCCGGGTTCACAGTGAAGATGAGGAGATTGTGAGAGATGAAGAGATTGTGAGGACAAAGTGATAAACACCGGACAGTGAGATGGGTCGGGTTCACAGTGAGGGACGAGGAGATTGTGAGGACAGGGCGATACAGACTGGACAGTGAGATGGGTCAGGATCACAGTAAGGGACGAAGAGATTGTGAGGACAGGGTGATACAGACTGGACAGTGAGATGGGCCGGGTTCACAGTGAGGATGAGGAGATTGTGAGGACAGGGTAATACACACTGGACAGTGAGATGGGTCGGGTTCACAGTGAGGGAGGAGGAGATTGTGAGGACAGGGCGATACAGACTGGACAGTGAGATGGATCGGGTTCACGGTGAGGATGAGGAGATTGTGAGGACAGGGTGATACACACCGGACAGTGAGATGGGTCAGGTTCAAAGTGACGATGTGGAGGTTGTGAAGACAGGGTGATACACACCGGACAATGAGATGGGCCGGGTTCACAGTGAGGGACGAGAAGATTGTGAGGACAGGGTGATACAGACTGGACAGTGAGATGGGTGGGGTTCACAGTGAGGGACGAGGAGATTGTGAGGAAAGGGCGATTCAGACTGGACAGTGAGAAGGATCGGGTTCACGGTGAGGATGAGGAGATTGTGAGGACAGGGTGATACACACTGTACAGTACGATGGGCCGGGTTCACAGTGAGGATGAGGAGATTGTGAGGAATGAAGAGATTCTGAGGATAGGGTGATACAGACTGAACAGTGAGATGGATCGGGTTCACAGTGACGATGAGGAGGTTCTGAAGACAGGGTGATACACACCGGACAGTGAGATGGGCCGGGTTCACAGTGAGGGACGAGGAGATAGGGAGGAGAAGGTGATACACACCGGACAGTCAGATGTGTCGGGTTCACAGTGAGGGACGAGGAGATTTTGAGAACAGGGTGATACACACCGGACAGTGAGATGGTTCAGGTTCACAGTGAGGATGATGAGATTGTGAGGACACTGTGATACAGACCGGACAGTGAGATGGGTCGGGTTCACAGTGAGGGATGAGGAGATTGTGAGGAAAGAGTGATACAGACCGGACAGTGAGATGGGTCGGGTTCACAGTGAGGGATGAGGAGATTGTGAGGAAAGAATGATACACACCGCACAGTGAGATACGTCAGGTGCACAGTGAGGGACGAGGAGATTGTGCGGACAGGGCGATACAGACCGGACAGTGAGATGGGTCGGGTTCACAGTGAGGATGAGGAGACTGTGAGGGATGAAAAGATTGTGAGGACAGGGCGATACAGACTGGACAGTGAGATGGGTCAGGTTCACAGTGAGGTACGAGGAGATTGTGAGGACAGGGTGATACAGACTGGAAAGTGAGATGGGCCGGGTTCACAGTGAGGATGAGGAAATTGTGAGGACAGGGTGATACAGACTGGACAGTGAGTCGGGCCGGTTTCACAGTGAGGGACGAGAAGATTGTGAGGATCGGGCGATACAGACTGGACAGTGAGTGTGGCCAGGTTCACAGTGAGGTACGAGGAGATTGAGACAACAGGGTGATACACACCGAACAGTGAGATGGGCCGGCTTCACAGTGAGGGAGGAGGAGATTGTGAGGACAGGGTGATACACACCGCACAATGAGATGGGTCGGGATCACAGTGTTGGACGAGGAGATTGTGAGGACAGGGCGATACAGACTGGACAGTGAGATGGGTCAGGTTCACAGTGATGGACGAGGTGATTGTGAGGACAGGGTGATACACACGGGACAGTGAGATGTGTCGGGTTCACAGTGAGGGACGAGGAGATTGCGAGGACAGGGTGATGCACACCGGACAGTGAGATGGGCCGGGTTCACTGTGAGGATGAGGAGATTGTGAGGGATGAAGAGATTGTGAGGACAGGGTAATACACACCGGACAGTGAGATGGGTCGGGTTCACAGTGAGGGAGGAGGAGATTGTGAGGACAGGGCGATTTCGACTGGACAGTGAGATGGGTTGGATTCCCAGTGAGGATGAGGAGATTGTGAGCGATGAAGAGATTGTGAGGACAGGGCGATACAGACTGGACAGTGCGATGGATCGGGTTCACGGTGAGGATGAGGAGATTGTGTGGACAGGGTGATACACACCGGACAGTGAGATGGGTCAGGTTCACAGTGAGGGACGAGAAGATTGTGAGGACAGGGTGATACAGACTGGACAGTGAGATTGGTGGGGTTCACAGTGAGGGACGAGGAGATTGTGAGGACAGGGCGATTCAGACTGGACAGTGAGATGGATCGGGTTCACGGTGAGGATGAGGAGATGGGGAGGAGAGGGTGATACACCCCGGACAGTCAGATGCGTTGGGTTCACAGTGAGGGATGAGGAGATTTTGAGAACAGGGTGATACACACCGGACTGTGAAATGGGCTAGGTTCACAGTGAGGGTCGAGGAGAATGTGAGGGCAGGGTGATACTCACCGGACAGTGAAATGGTTCAGGTTCACAGTGAGGATGATGAGATTGTGAGGACAGGGTGATACAGACCGGACAGTGAGATGGGTCGGGTTCACAGTGAGGGATGAGGAGATTGTGAGGAAAGAGTGATACACACCAGACAGTGAGATGCATCAGGTGCACAGTAAGAGACGAGGAGATTGTGAGGACAGGGTGATACACACCGGTCAGTGAAATGGGCCGGGTTCACAGTGAGGATGAGGAGATTGTGAGAGATGAAGAGATTGTGAGGACAAAGTGATAAACACCGGACAGTGAGATGGGTCGGGTTCACAGTCACGGACGTGGAGCTTGTGAGGACAGGGTGATACACACCGGACGGTGAGATTAGTTGGGTTCACAGTGAGGGAGGAGGAGATTGTGAGGACAGGGCGATACAGACTGGACAGTGAGATGGGTCAGGTTCACAGTGAGGGACGAGGAGATTGTGAGGACAGGGTGATACAGACTGGACAGTGAGATGGGTGGGGTTCACAGTGAGGGACAAGGAGATTGTGAGGACAGGGAGATACACACCGGACAGTGAGATGGGTCGGGTTCACAGTGAGGGATGATGAGATTGTGAGGACAGGGTTATACAGACTGGCCAGTGAGATGGGCTGGGTTCACAGTGAGGGACGAGAGATTCTAAGGACAGGGTGATGCACACCGGACAGTGAGATGGGCCGGATTCACAGCGAGGATGAGGAGATTCTGAGGGATGAAGAGATTGTGAGGACAGGGTGATCCACACCGGACAGTGAGATGGGTCGGGATCACAGTGAGGGAGGAGGAGATTGTGAGGAAAGGGCGATACAGACCGGACAGTGAGATGGATCGGTTTCATGGTGAGGATGAGGAGATTCTGAGGACAGAATGATACACACTGGACAGTAAGATGGGCCGGGTTCACAGTGAGGATAAGGAGATTGTGAGGAATGAAGAGATTGTGAGTATAGGGTGATACTGACTGGACAGTGAGATGGATCGGGTTCACAGTGACGATGAGGAGGTTCTGAAGACAGGGTGATACACACCGGACAGTGAGATGGGCCGGGTTCACAGTGAGGGACGAGGAGATAGGGAGGAGAAGGTGATACACACCGGACAGTCAGATGTGTCGGGTTCACAGTGAGGGACGAGGAGATTTTGAGAACAGGGTGATACACACCGGACAGTGAGATGGTTCAGGTTCACAGTGAGGATGATGAGATTGTGAGGACACTGTGATACAGACCGGACAGTGAGATGGGTCGGGTTCACAGTGAGGGATGAGGAGATTGTGAGGAAAGCGTGATACAGACTGGACATTCAGATGAGTCGGGTTCTCAGTGAGGGATGAGGAGATTGTGAGGACAGGGCGATACAGACTGCACAGTGAGATGTGTCAGGTTCACAGTGAGGGACTGAGGAGCTAGTGAGGATAGGGCGATACAGACTGGATACTGAGATGGGTCGGGTTCACAGTGACGATGAGGAAATTGTGAGGACAGGGTGATACAGACTGGACAGTGAGATGGGCTGGGTTCACAGTGAGAATGATGAAATTGTGCGGACAGGGTGATACAGACTGGACGGTGAGATGGGTCGGGTTCACAGTGAGGATGAGGAGATTGTGAGGACAGGGTGATACAGACTGGCAGTGAGATGGGTGGTGTTCACAGTGAGGGACGAGGAGATTGTGAGGGATGAAGAGATTGTGAGAACAGGGTGATACACACCGGACAGTGAGATGGGTCGGGGTCACAGTGAGGGAGGAGGAGATTGTGAGGACAGGGTGATACAGACTGGACAGTGAGATGGGTCGGGTTCACAGTGAGGAACGAGAAGATTGTGAGGACAGGGTGATACAGACTGGACAGTGAGATGGGCCGGGTTCACAGTGAGGATGAGGAGATTGTGAGGGATGAAGAGATTGTGAGGACAGGGTAATAAACACCAGACAGTGAGATGGTTCAGGTTCACAGAGAGGGAGGAGGAGATTGTGAGGACAGGGCGATACAGACCGGACAGTGAGATGGGTTGGGTTCCCAGTGAGGATGAGAAGATTCTGAACGATGAAGAGATTGTGAGGACAGGGCGATACAAATTGGACAGTGAGATGGATCGGGTTCACGGTGAGGATGAGGAGATTGTGAGGACAGGGTGATACACACCGGACAGTGAGATGGGTCAGGTTCAAAGTGACGATGAGGAGGTTGTGAAGACAGGGTGATACACATCGGACTGTTAGATGGGCCGAGTTCACAGTGAGGATGAGGAGATTGTGAGGACAGGGTGATACAGACTGGACAGTGGGATGGGTGGTGTTCACAGTAAGGGACGAAGAGATTGTGAGGACAGGGTGATACAGACTGGACAGTGAGATGGATCGGGTTCACGGTGAGGATGAGGAGATTGTGAGGACAGGGTAATACACACCGGACAGTGAGATGGGTCAGGTTCAAAGTGACGATGAGGAGGTTGTGAAGACAGGGTGATACACACCGGACAATGAGATGGGCCGGGTTCACAGTGAGGGACGAGAAGATTGTGAGGACAGGGTGATACAGACTGGACAGTGAGATGGGTGGGGTTCACAGTGAGGGACGAGGAGATTGTGAGGAAAGGGCGATTCAGACTGGACAGTGAGATGGATCAGGTTCACGGTGAGGATGAGGAGATTTTGAGGACAGGGTGATACAGACTGGTCAGTGAGATGGGCTGGGTTCACAGTGAGGGAGGTGGAGATTGTGAGGACAGGGCGATACAGACTGGACAGTGAGATGGGTCAGGATCACAGTGAGGATGATGAGATTGTGAGGACAGGGTGATACAGACCGGACAGTGAGATGGGTCGGGTTCACAGTGAGGGATGAGGAGATTGTGAGGAAAGAGTGATACACACCGGACAGTGAGATACGTCAGGTGCACAGTGAGAGACGAGGAGATTGTGAGGACAGGGTGATATACACCGGACAGTGAAATGGGCCGGGTTCACAGTGAAGATGAGGAGATTGTGAGAGATGAAGAGATTGTGAGGACAAAGTGATAAACACCGGACAGTGAGATGGGTCGGGTTCACAGTGAGGGACGAGGAGATTGTGAGGACAGGGCGATACAGACTGGACAGTGAGATGGGTCAGGATCACAGTAAGGGACGAAGAGATTGTGAGGACAGGGTGATACAGACTGGACAGTGAGATGGGCCGGGTTCACAGTGAGGATGAGGAGATTGTGAGGACAGGGTAATACACACTGGACAGTGAGATGGGTCGGGTTCACAGTGAGGGAGGAGGAGATTGTGAGGACAGGGCGATACAGACTGGACAGTGAGATGGATCGGGTTCACGGTGAGGATGAGGAGATTGTGAGGACAGGGTGATACACACCGGACAGTGAGATGGGTCAGGTTCAAAGTGACGATGAGGAGGTTGTGAAGACAGGGTGATACACACCGGACAATGAGATGGGCCGGGTTCACAGTGAGGGACGAGAAGATTGTGAGGACAGGGTGATACAGACTGGACAGTGAGATGGGTGGGGTTCACAGTGAGGGACGAGGAGATTGTGAGGAAAGGGCGATTCAGACTGGACAGTGAGAAGGATCGGGTTCACGGTGAGGATGAGGAGATTGTGAGGACAGGGTGATACACACTGTACAGTACGATGGGCCGGGTTCACAGTGAGGATGAGGAGATTGTGAGGAATGAAGAGATTCTGAGGATAGGGTGATACAGACTGAACAGTGAGATGGATCGGGTTCACAGTGACGATGAGGAGGTTCTGAAGACAGGGTGATACACACCGGACAGTGAGATGGGCCGGGTTCACAGTGAGGGACGAGGAGATAGGGAGGAGAAGGTGATACACACCGGACAGTCAGATGTGTCGGGTTCACAGTGAGGGACGAGGAGATTTTGAGAACAGGGTGATACACACCGGACAGTGAGATGGTTCAGGTTCACAGTGAGGATGATGAGATTGTGAGGACACTGTGATACAGACCGGACAGTGAGATGGGTCGGGTTCACAGTGAGGGATGAGGAGATTGTGAGGAAAGAGTGATACAGACCGGACAGTGAGATGGGTCGGGTTCACAGTGAGGGATGAGGAGATTGTGAGGAAAGAATGATACACACCGCACAGTGAGATACGTCAGGTGCACAGTGAGGGACGAGGAGATTGTGCGGACAGGGCGATACAGACCGGACAGTGAGATGGGTCGGGTTCACAGTGAGGATGAGGAGACTGTGAGGGATGAAAAGATTGTGAGGACAGGGCGATACAGACTGGACAGTGAGATGGGTCAGGTTCACAGTGAGGTACGAGGAGATTGTGAGGACAGGGTGATACAGACTGGAAAGTGAGATGGGCCGGGTTCACAGTGAGGATGAGGAAATTGTGAGGACAGGGTGATACAGACTGGACAGTGAGTCGGGCCGGTTTCACAGTGAGGGACGAGAAGATTGTGAGGATCGGGCGATACAGACTGGACAGTGAGTGTGGCCAGGTTCACAGTGAGGTACGAGGAGATTGAGACAACAGGGTGATACACACCGAACAGTGAGATGGGCCGGCTTCACAGTGAGGGAGGAGGAGATTGTGAGGACAGGGTGATACACACCGCACAATGAGATGGGTCGGGATCACAGTGTTGGACGAGGAGATTGTGAGGACAGGGCGATACAGACTGGACAGTGAGATGGGTCAGGTTCACAGTGATGGACGAGGTGATTGTGAGGACAGGGTGATACACACGGGACAGTGAGATGTGTCGGGTTCACAGTGAGGGACGAGGAGATTGCGAGGACAGGGTGATGCACACCGGACAGTGAGATGGGCCGGGTTCACTGTGAGGATGAGGAGATTGTGAGGGATGAAGAGATTGTGAGGACAGGGTAATACACACCGGACAGTGAGATGGGTCGGGTTCACAGTGAGGGAGGAGGAGATTGTGAGGACAGGGCGATTTCGACTGGACAGTGAGATGGGTTGGATTCCCAGTGAGGATGAGGAGATTGTGAGCGATGAAGAGATTGTGAGGACAGGGCGATACAGACTGGACAGTGCGATGGATCGGGTTCACGGTGAGGATGAGGAGATTGTGTGGACAGGGTGATACACACCGGACAGTGAGATGGGTCAGGTTCACAGTGAGGGACGAGAAGATTGTGAGGACAGGGTGATACAGACTGGACAGTGAGATTGGTGGGGTTCACAGTGAGGGACGAGGAGATTGTGAGGACAGGGCGATTCAGACTGGACAGTGAGATGGATCGGGTTCACGGTGAGGATGAGGAGATGGGGAGGAGAGGGTGATACACCCCGGACAGTCAGATGCGTTGGGTTCACAGTGAGGGATGAGGAGATTTTGAGAACAGGGTGATACACACCGGACTGTGAAATGGGCTAGGTTCACAGTGAGGGTCGAGGAGAATGTGAGTGCAGGGTGATACTCACCGGACAGTGAAATGGTTCAGGTTCACAGTGAGGATGATGAGATTGTGAGGACAGGGTGATACAGACCGGACAGTGAGATGGGTCGGGTTCACAGTGAGGGATGAGGAGATTGTGAGGAAAGAGTGATACACACCAGACAGTGAGATGCATCAGGTGCACAGTAAGAGACGAGGAGATTGTGAGGACAGGGTGATACACACCGGTCAGTGAAATGGGCCGGGTTCACAGTGAGGATGAGGAGATTGTGAGAGATGAAGAGATTGTGAGGACAAAGTGATAAACACCGGACAGTGAGATGGGTCGGGTTCACAGTGAGGGACGAGGAGATTGTGAGGACAGGGCGATACACACCGGACAATGAGATGGGTCGGGATCACAGTGTTGGACGAGGAGATTGTGAGGAATCAAGTGATTGTGAGGACAGGGTGATACAGACTGGACAGTGAGATGGGGCGGGTTCACAGTGAGGGACGAGGAGATTGTGAGGACAGGGTGATACAGACTGCACAGTGAGATGGGTCGGGTTCACAGTGACGATGAGGAGGGTGTGAAGACAGGGTGATACACACCGGAGAGTGACATGAGCCGAGTTCACTGTGAGGACGAGGCAATTGTCAGGACAGGGCGATACAGACTGGACAGTGAGATGGGTCAGGTTCACAGTGAGAATGAGGAGATTGTGAGGACAGGGTGATACAGTCTGGACAGTGAGATGGGCCGGTTTCACAGTGAGGGACGAGAAGATTGTGAGGCCAGGGCGATACACGCCGGACATTGAGATCGGCCGGTTTCAATGTGAGGATGATGAGATTGTGAGGACAAGGTGATACAGACTGGACAGTGAGATGAGCCGGGTTCACAGTGAGGATGATGAGATTGTGAGGACAGGGTAATACCCTCCGGACAGTGAGATGTGTCACGTTCACAGTGATGGACGAGGAGATTGTGAGGACAGGGTGATACACACCGGACAGTGAGATGGGTCGGGTTCACAGTGAGGGCGAGGAGATTGAGAGGACAGGGTGATGCACACCGGAGAGTGAGTTGGGCCGGGTTCACGGTGAGGGATGAGAAGATTGTGAGGACAGTGTGATACAGACTGGACAGTGAGATGGGTCACGTTCACAGTGAGGATGAGGAGATTGAGAGGACAGGTTAATACAGACTGGACAGTGAGATGGGCCGGTTTCACAGTGAGGGACGAGAAGTTTGAGAGGTCAGGGCGATACACACCGGATAGTGAGATGGGCCGGTTTCACGGTGAGGATGATGAGATTGTGAGGACAGGATGATACAGACTGGACAGTGAGATGGGCTGCGTTCACAGTGAGGGACGAGGAGATTGAGAGGACAGGTTGATACAGACTGGACAGTGAGATGGGTCAGGTTCACAGTGAGGGACGAGGAGATTGTGAGGACAGGGTGATACAGACTGGACAGTGAGATGGGTGGGGTTCACAGTGAGGGACAAGGAGATTGTGAGGACAGGGAGATACACACCGGACAGTGAGATGGGTCGGGTTCACAGTGAGGGGATGATGAGATTGTGAGGACAGGGTTATACAGACAGGCCAGTGAGATGGGCTGGGTTCACAGTGAGGGACGAGAGATTCTAAGGACAGGGTTGATGCACACCGGACAGTGAGATGGGCCGGATTCACAGCGAGGATGAGGAGATTCTGAGGGATGAAGAGATTGTGAGGACAGGGTGATCCACACCGGACAGTGAGATGGGTCGGGATCACAGTGAGGGAGGAGGAGATTGTGAGGAAAGGGCGATACAGACCGGACAGTGAGATGGATCGGTTTCATGGTGAGGATGAGGAGATTCTGAGGACAGAATGATACACACTGGACAGTAAGATGGGCCGGGTTCACAGTGAGGATAAGGAGATTGTGAGGAATGAAGAGATTGTGAGTATAGGGTGATACTGACTGGACAGTGAGATGGATCGGGTTCACAGTGACGATGAGGAGGTTCTGAAGACAGGGTGATACACACCGGACAGTGAGATGGGCCGGTTCACAGTGAGGGCACGAGAGATCGGGAGACTGGACAGTGAGATGGGCCGGGATAACAGTGAGGATGAGGAGATTGTGAGGACAGGGTGATCCACACCGGACAGTGAGATGGGTCAGGTTCACAGTGAGGATGATGAGATTGTGAGGAAAGCGTGATACAGACTGGACATTCAGATGAGTCGGGTTCTCAGTGAGGGATGAGGAGATTGTGAGGACAGGGCGATACAGACTGCACAGTGAGATGTGTCAGGTTCACAGTGAGGGACTGAGGAGCTAGTGAGGATAGGGCGATACAGACTGGATACTGAGATGGGTCGGGTTCACAGTGACGATGAGGAAATTGTGAGGACAGGGTGATACAGACTGGACAGTGAGATGGGCTGGGTTCACAGTGAGAATGATGAAATTGTGCGGACAGGGTGATACAGACTGGACGGTGAGATGGGTCGGGTTCACAGTGAGGATGAGGAGATTGTGAGGGATGAAGAGATTGTGAGAACAGGGTGATACATACCGGACAGTGAGATGGATCGGGGTCACAGTGAGGGAGGAGGAGATTGTGAGGACAGGGTGATACAGACTGGACAGTGAGATGAGCCAGGTTCACAGTGAGGGAGGAGGAGATTGTGAGGACAGGGTGATACAGACTGGACAGTGAGATTAGTTGGGTTCACAGTGACGATGAGGAGGGTGTGAAGACAGGGTGATACTCTCCGGACAGTGACATGGGATGGGTTCACAGTGAGGGATGAGGTGATTGTGAGGACAGGGTGATACACACCGGATAATGAGATGGGACAGGATCACAGTGTTGGACGATGAGATTGTGAGGACAGGGCGATACAGACTGGACAGTGAGATGGGTCAGGTTCACAGTGAGGGACGAGGAGATTGTGAGGACAGGGTGATACAGACTGAATAGTGAGATGGGTCAGGTTCACAGTGAGGGACGAGGAGATTGTGAGGACAGGGTGATACAGACTGGACAGTGAGATGGGCCGGGTTCACGTGAGGATGAGGAGATTGTGAGGGATGAAGAGATTGTGAGGACAGGGTAATACACACCAGACAGTGAGATGGTTCGGGTTCACAGAGAGGGAGGAGGAGATTGTGAGGACAGGGCGATACAGACCGGACAGTGAGATGGGTTGGGTTCCCAGTGAGGATGAGGAGATTCTGAACGATGAAGAGATTGTGAGGACAGGGCGATACAGATTGGACAGTGAGATGGATCGGGTTCACGGTGAGGATGAAGAGATTGTGAGGACAGGGTGATACACACCGGACAGTGAGATGGGTCAGGTTCAAAGTGACGATGAGGAGGTTGTGAAGACAGGGTGATACACATCGGACAGTTAGATGGGCCGAGTTCACAGTGAGGGACGAAGAGATTGTGAGGACAGGGAGATACATTCCAGACTGTGAGATGAGCCGGGTTCATAGTGAGGATGATAAGATTGTGAGGACAGGGCGATACAGACCGGACGGTGAGATGGGCCGGGTTCACAGTGAGGATGAGGAGATTGTGAGGGATGAAGAGATTGTGAGAACAGGGTGATACACACCGGACAGTGAGATGGGTCGGGGTCACAGTGAGGGAGGAGGAGATTGTGAGGACAGGGCGATACACACCAGACAGTGAGATGAGCCAGGTTCACAGTGAAAATGATGAGATTGTGAGAACAGGGTGATACACACCGGACAGTGAGATGGGTCGGGGTCACAGTGAGGGAGGAGGAGATTGTGAGGAGAGGGTGATACACACCGGACAGTGAGATGGGCGGGGTTCACAGTGAGGGAC
Organism: Mobula birostris; assembly: GCF_030028105.1. Taxonomy (NCBI): domain Eukaryota; kingdom Metazoa; phylum Chordata; class Chondrichthyes; order Myliobatiformes; family Myliobatidae; genus Mobula; species Mobula birostris. The sequence continues at coordinate 3,296,564 of NC_092377.1, read as the reverse complement.
GAGGACATTGTGAGGACAGGGTGATACACACTGGACAGTGAAATGGGCCCGTTTCACAGTGTGGATGATCAGATTGTGAGGACAGAGTGATACAAACCGGACAGTGAGATGGTTCAGGTTCACAGCGAGGATGATGAGATTCTGAGGACAGGGTGATACAGACTGGACAGTGAGATGGGACGGGTTCAAAGTGAGGGATGAGGAGATTGTGAGAGATGAAGAGATTGTGAGGAGAGGGTGATACACACCGGACAGTAAGATGGGTCGGGTTCACAGTGAGGGACTAGGAGATTGTGAGAGATGAAAAGATTGTGAGGAAAGGTTGATACAGACTGGAAAGTTAGATGGGTCGGGTTCACAGTCACGGACGTGGAGCTTGTGAGGACAGGGTGATACACACCGGACGGTGAGATTAGTTGGGTTCACAGTGAGGGAGGAGGAGATTGTGAGGACAGGGCGATACAGACTGGACAGTGAGATGGGTCAGGTTCACAGTGAGGGACGAGGAGATTGTGAGGACAGGGTGATACAGACTGGACAGTGAGATGGGTGGGGTTCACAGTGAGGGACAAGGAGATTGTGAGGACAGGGAGATACACACCGGACAGTGAGATGGGTCGGGTTCACAGTGAGGGACGATGAGATTGTGAGGACAGGGTTATACAGACTGGCCAGTGAGATGGGCTGGGTTCACAGTGAGGGACGAGAGATTCTAAGGACAGGGTGATGCACACCGGACAGTGAGATGGGCCGGATTCACAGTGAGGATGAGGAGATTCTGAGGGATGAAGAGATTGTGAGGACAGGGTGATCCACACCGGACAGTGAGATGGGTCGGGATCACAGTGAGGGAGGAGGAGATTGTGAGGAAAGGGCGATACAGACCGGACAGTGAGATGGATCGGTTTCATGGTGAGGATGAGGAGATTCTGAGGACAGAATGATACACACTGGACAGTAAGATGGGCCGGGTTCACAGTGAGGATAAGGAGATTGTGAGGAATGAAGAGATTGTGAGTATAGGGTGATACTGACTGGACAGTGAGATGGATCGGGTTCACGCTGAGGGACGAGGAGATTGTGAGGTCAGGGCGATACAAACCGGACAGTGAGGTGAGTCGGGTTCACAGTAACGATGAGGAGGTTGTGAAGACAGCGTGATACACACCGGACAGTGAGATGGGCCGGGTTCACAGTGAGGGACGAGAAGATTGTGAGGACAGGGTGATACAAACTGGCCACTGTGATGGGCTGGGTTCACAGTGAGGGACGAGGAGATTGTGAGAACAGTGTGATACACACCGGACAGGGAGATGGGTCGGGTTAACATTTAGGGACGAGGAGATTGTGACGACAGCGTGATACAGACTCGACCGTGAGATGGGCCGGGTTCACAGTGAGGGACGATGAGATTGTGAGGACAGGGTGATACAGACTGGCCAGTGAGATGGGCCGGGTTCACAGTGAGGGACGAGGAGATTGTGAGGACAGGGTGATGCACACTGGACGGTGAGATGGGCCGGGTTCACAGTGAGGATGAGGAGATTGTGAGGGATGAAGAGATTGTGAGAACAGGGTGATACACACCGGACAGTGAGATGGGTCGGGATCACAGTGAGGGAGGAGGAGATTGTGAGGACAGGGCGATACAGACCGGACAGAGAGATAGGTTGGGTTCCCAGTGAGGATGAGGAGAATGTGAGGGATGAAGAGATTGTGAGGACAGTGTGATACAGACTGGACAGTGAGATGGGCCCGGTTCACAGTGATGGACGAGAAGATTGTGAGGACAGGGCGATGCACACCGGACAGTGAGATGTGCCGGGTTGATAGTGAGGGAAGACGAGATTGTAAGGACAGGGTGATGCACACCGGACAGTGAGAAGGGCCGGGTTCACAGTGACGATGAGGAGGTTGTGAAGACATGGTGATACACACCGGACAGTGAGATGGGCTGGGCTCACAGCGAGGAACGAGGAGATTGTGAGGACAGGGTGATAAACACCAGACAGTGAGATGAGCCAGGTTCACAGTGAGGATGATGAGATTGTGAGGCCAGGGTGATACACACCGGACAGTGAGATGGGCCGGGTTCACAGTGAGGATGAGGAGATTGTGAGCGATGAGGAGATTGTGAGGACAGGGTAATACACACCGGACAGTGAGATGTGTCTGGTTCAACGTGACGATGAGGAGGTTGTGCAGACAGGGTGATACATATCGGACAGTGAGATGGGCCGGGTTCACAGTGAGGATGAGGACATTGTGAGGACAGGGTGATACAGACTGGACAGTGACATGGGTGGGGTTCACAGTGAGGGACAAGGAGATTGTTAGGACAGGGTGATACACTCCAGACTGTGAGATGAGCCGTGTTCATAGTGAGGATGATAAGATTGTGAGGACAGGCTGATACACACCGGACAGTGAGATGGGCCGGGTTCACAGTGGGGGATGAGGAGATTGTGAGGACAGGGTAATACGCTCCGGACAGTGAGACGGGTCGGGTTCACACTGAGGAACGAGGAGTTTGTGAGGACAGGGCGAGACAGACTGGACAGTGAGATGCGTGAGGTTCACAGTGATGGACGAGCAGATTGTGAGGACAGGGTGGTATAGACTAGACAGTGAGATGGGCCGGGTTCACAGTGAGGGAGGAGGAGATTGTGAGGACAGGGCTATACAGACCGGATAGTGAGATGGGTTGGGTTCCCAGTGAGGATGAGGAGATTGTGAGCGATGAAGAGATTGTGAGGACAGGGCGATACACACCGGACAGCGAGATGGGTCGGGTTCACAGTGAGGGACGAGGAGATTGTGAGGACAGGGCGATACAGACCGGACAGTGAGATGGGTCGGGTTCACAGATAGGATGAGGAGATTGTGAGGGATGAAGAGATTGTGAGGGAAGATTGATACAGACTGGACAGTTAGATGGGTCGGGTTCACAGTCACGGACGTGGAGCTTGTGAGGACAGTGTGATACACACCGGACAGTGAGATTAGTTGGTTTCACAGTGACGATGCGGAGGCTGTGAAGACAGGGTGATACCCACCGGACAGTGACATGGGATGGGTTCACAGTGAGGGATGAGGAGATTGTGAGGACAGGGTGATACACACCGGACAATGAGATGGGACGGGATCACAGTGTTGTACGATGAGATTGTGAGGACAGGGTGATACAGACTGGACAGTGAGATGGGTCAGGTTCACAGTGAGGGACGAGGAGATTGTGAGGACAGGGTGATACAGACTGGACAGTGAGATGGGCCGGGTTCACAGTGAGGGAGGAGGAGATTGTGAGGACAGGGCGATACAGACCGGACAGTGAGATGGGCCGGGTTCACAGTGAGGATGAGGACATTGTGAGGACAGGGTGATACAGACTGGACAGTGAGATGGGTGGAGTTCACAGTGAGGGACAAGGAGATTGTGAGGACAGGGTGATACACTCCAGACTGTGAGATGAGCCGTGTTCACAGTGAGGATGATAAGATTCTGAGGACAGGCTGATACACACCGGACAGTGAGATGGGCCGGGTTCACAGTGAGGGACGAGGAGATTGTGAGGACAGGGTAATACACTCCGGACAGTGAGATGGGTCGGGTTCAGAGTGAGGAACGAGAAGATTGTGAGGACAGGGCGAGACAGACTGGACAGTGAGATGCGTCAGGTTCACAGTGATGGACGAGCAGATTGTGAGGACAGGGTGATACACACCGGACAGTGAGATGGGTCGGGTTTACAGTGAGGGACGAGGAGATTGTGAGGACAGGGTGATATAGACTGGACAGTGAGATGGGCCGGGTTCACAGTGAGGGAGGAGGAGATTGTGAGGACAGTGAGATGGGTTGGGTTCCCAGTGAGGATGAGGAGATTGTGAGCGATGAAGAGATTGTGAGGACAGGGCGATACACACCGGACAGCAAGATGGGTCGGGTTCACAGTGAGGGACGAGGAGATTGTGAGGACAGGGCGATACAGACCATACAGTGAGATGAGTCGGGTTCACAGATAGGATGAGGAGATTGTGAGGGATGAAAAGATTGTGAGGAAAGGTTGATACAGACTGGACAGTTAGATGGGTCGGTTCACAGTCACGGACGTGGAGCTTGTGAGGACAGTGTGATACACACCGGACAGTGAGATTAGTTGGTTTCACAGAGACGATGCGGAGGGTGTGAAGACAGGGTGATACCCACCGGACAGTGACATGGGATGGGTTCACAGTGAGGGATGAGGAGATTGTGAGGACAGTGTGATACACACCGGACAGGGAGATGAGTCGGGTTCACAGTGAGGAACGAGGAGATTGTGAGGAAAGGGCGATACAGACCGGACAGTGAGATGGGCTGGGTTCACAGTGAGGGACGAGAGATTCTAAGGACAGGGTGATGCACACCGGACAGTGAGATGGGCCGGATTCACAGTGAGGATGAGGAGATTCTGAGGGATGAAGAGATTGTGAGGACAGGGTGATCCACACCGGACAGTGAGATGGGTCGGGATCACAGTGAGGGAGGAGGAGATTGTGAGGAAAGGGAGATACAGACCGGACAGTGAGATGGATCGGTTTCATGGTGAGGATGAGGAGATTCTGAGGACAGAGTGATACACACTGGACAGTCAGATGGGCCGGGTTCACAGTGAGGATAAGGAGATTGTGAGGAATGAAGAGATTGTGAGTATAGGGTGATACTGACTGGACAGTGAGATGGATCGGGTTCACGCTGAGGGACGAGTAGATTGTGAGGACAGGGCGATACAAACCGGACAGTGAGATGAGTCGGGTTCACAGTAACGATGAGGAGGTTGTGAAGACAGCGTGATACACACCGGACAGTGAGATGGGCCGGGTTCACAGTGAGGGACGAGAAGATTGTGAGGACAGGGTGATACAAACTGGCCACTGTGATGGGCTGGGTTCACAGTGAGGGACGAGGAGATTGTGAGAACAGTGTGATACACACCGGACAGGGAGATGAGTCGGGTTAACATTGAGGGACGAGGAGATTGTGACGACAGGGTGATACAGACTCGACCGTGAGATGGGCCGGGTTCACCGTGAGGGACGATGAGATTGTGAGGACAGGGTGATACAGACTGGCCAATGAGATGGGCCGGGTTCACAGTGAGGGACGAGGAGATTGTGAGGACAGGGTGATACAGACTGGATAGTGAGATGGGGCGGTTCAGAGTGAGGGATGAGGAGATTGTGAGGACAGGGTAATACACAGCGCACAGTGAGATGGGACGGGTCAAAGTGAAGATGAGGAGATTGTGAGAGATGAAGAGATTGTGAGGAGAGGGTGATACACACCGGACAGTGAGATGGGTCGGGTTCACAGTGAGGACGAGGAGATTGTGAGGGATGAAAAAATTGTGAGGAAAGGGTGATACAGACTGGAAAGTTAGATGGGTCGGGTTCACAGTCACGGACGTGGAGCTTGTGAGGACAGGGCGATACAGATTGGACAGTGAGATGGTCAGGTTCACAGTGAGGGACGAGGAGATTGCGAGGACAGGGTGATACAGACTGGACAGTGACATGGGCCGGGTTCACAGTGAGGGAGGAGGAGATTGTGAGGACAGTGAGATGGGTTGGGTTCCCAGTGAGGATGAGGAGATTGTGAGCGATGAAGAGATTGTGAGGACAGGGCGATACACACCGGACAGCGAGATGTGTTCGGTTCACAGTGAGGGACGAGGAGATTGTGAGGACAGGGCGATACAGACCGGACAGTGAGATGGGTCGGATTCACAGATACGATGAGGAGATTGTGAGGGATGAAAAGATTGTGAGGAAAGGTTGATACAGACTGGAGAGTTAGATGGGTCGGGTTCACAGTCACGGACGTGGAGCTTGTGAGGACAGTGTGATACACACCGGACAGTGAGATTAGTTGGTTTTACAGTGACGATGCGGAGGGTGTGAAGACAGGGTGATACCCACCGGACAGTGACATGGGATGGGTTCACAGTGAGGGATGAGGAGATTGTGAGGACAGGGTGATACACACCGGACAATAAGATGGGACGGGATCACAGTGTTGTACGAGGAGATTGTGAGGACAGGGTGATACAGACTGGACAGTGAGATGGGCCGGGTTCACAGTGAGGGAGGAGGAGATTGTGAGGACAGGGCGATACAGACCGGACAGTGAGATGGGCCGGGTTCACAGTGAGGGACGATGAGATTGTGAGGACAGGGTTATACAGACTGGCCAGTGAGATGGGCTGGGTTCACAGTGAGGGACGAGAGATTCTAAGGACAGGGTGATGCACACCGGACAGTGAGATGGGCCGGATTCACAGTGAGGATGAGGAGATTCTGAGGGATGAAGAGATTGTGAGGACAGGGTGATCCACACCGGACAGTGAGATGGGTCGGGATCACAGTGAGGGAGGAGGAGATTGTGAGGAAAGGGCGATACAGACCGGACAGTGAGATGGGTTGGGTTCCCAGTGAGGATGAGGAGAATGTGAGGGATGAAGAGATTGTGAAGACAGGGTGATACAGACTGGACAGTGAGATGGGTGGTGTTCACAGTGAGGGACGAGGAGATTGTGAGGACAGGGCGATACAGACTGGACAGTGAGATGGATCGGTTTCATGGTGAGGATGAGGAGATTCTGAGGACAGAGTGATACACACTGGACAGTAAGATGGGCCGGGTTGACAGTGAGGATAAGGAGATTGTGAGGAATGAAGAGATTGTGAGTATAGGGTGATACTGACTGGACAGTGAGATGGATCGGGTTCACGCTGAGGGACGAGGAGATTGTGAGGACAGGGCGATACAAACCGGACAGTGAGATGAGTCGGGTTCACAGTAACGATGAGGAGGTTGTGAACACAGCGTGATACACACCGGTCAGTGAGATGGGCCGGGTTCACAGTGAGGGACGAGGAGATTGTGAGAACAGTGTGATACACACCGGACAGGGAGATGGGTCGGGTTAACATTGAGGGACGAGGAGATTGTGACGACAGGGTGATACAGACTCGACCGTGAGATGGGCCGGGTTCACAGTGAGGGACGATGAGATTGTGAGGACAGGGTGATACAGACTGGCCAGTGAGATGGGCCGGGTTCACAGTGAGGGACGAGGAGATTGTGAGGACAGGGTGATGCACACCGGACAGTGAGAAGGGCCGGGTTCACAGTGACGATGAGGAGGTTGTGAAGACATGGTGATACACACCGGACAGTGAGATGGGCCGCGTTCTCAGGGAGGGACGAGGAGATTGTGAGGACAGGGCGATACAGACTGGTCAGTGAGATGGGTGGGGTTCACAGTGACGATGAGGAGATTGTGAGGGATGAGGAGATTGTGACGACAGGCTGATACAGACTGGACAGTGAGATGGGTCGGGTTCACAGTAAAGAGCGAGGAGATTGTGAGGACAGGGCGATACAGACTGGACAGTGAGATGGATCGGGTTCACGGTGAGGATGAGGAGATGGTGAGGAAAGGGTGATACACACCGGACAGTGAGATGGGTCGGGTTCACAGTGACGATGAGGAGGTTGTGAAGACATGGTGATACACACCGGACAGTGTGATGGGCTAGGCTCACAGCAAGGAACGAGGAGATTGTGAGGACAGGGTGATAAACACCAGACAGTGAGATGAGCCAGGTTCACAGTGAGGATGATGAGATTGTGAGGACAGGGTGATACACACCGGACAGTGAGATGGGCCGGGTTCACATGGAGGGACCAGGAGATTGTGAGGACAGGGTGATACACATCGGTCAGTGAGATGGGCCGGGTTCACAGTGAGGATGAGATTGTGAGGACAGGGTGATACAGACTGGACAGTGAAATGGGCCGGGTTCACAGTGAGGGACGAGGAGATTGTGGGGACAGGGTGATACACACCGCACAGTGAGATGGGACGGGTTCACAATGAGGATGAGGAGATTGTGAGCGATGAAGGGATTGTGAGGACAGGGCGATACAGACTGGACAGTGTGATGGATCGGGTTCACGATGAGGATGAGGAGATTGTGAGGACAGGGTAATACACACCGGACAGTGAGATGTGTCTGGTTCAAAGTGACGATGAGGAGGTTGTGAAGACAGGGTGATACATATCGGACAGTGAGATGGGCCGGGTTCATAGTGAGGATGAGGACATTGTGAGGACAGGGTGATACAGACTGGACAGTGACATGGGTGGGGTTCACAGTGAGAGACAAGGAGATTGTGAGGACAGGGTGATACACTCCAGACTGTGAGATGAGCCGTGTTCATAATAAGAATGATAAGATTGTGAGGACAGGCTGATACACACCGGACAGTGAGATGGGCCGGGTTCACAGTGAGGGACGAGGAGATTGTGAGGACAGGGTAATACACTCCGCACAGTGAGATGGGTCGGGTTCACACTGAGGAACGAGGAGATTGTGAGGACAGGGCGAGACAGACTGGACAGTGAGATGCGTCAGGTTCACAGTGATGGACGAGCAGATTGTGAGGAGAGGGTGGTATAGACTGGACAGTGAGATGGGCCGGGTTCACAGTGAGGGAGGAGGAGATTGTGAGGACAGGGCTATACAGACCGGATAGTGAGATGGGTTGGGTTCCCAGTGAGGATGAGGAGATTGTGAGCGATGAAGAGATTGTGAGGACAGGGCGATACACACCGGACAGCGAGATGGTCGGGTTCACAGTGAGGGACGAGGAGATTGTGAGGACAGGGCGATACAGACCGGACAGTGAGATGGGTCGGGTTCACAGATAGGATGAGGAGATTGTGAGGGATGAAGAGATTGTGAGGGAAGGTTGATACAGACTGGACAGTGAGATGGGTCGGGTTCACAGTCACGGACGTGGAGCTTGTGAGGTCAGTGTGATACACACCGGACAGTGAGATTAGTTGGTTTCACAGTGACGATGCGGAGGGTGTGAAGACAGGGTGATACCCACCGGACAGTGACATGGGATGGGTTCACAGTGAGGGATGAGGACATTGTGAGGACAGGGTGATACACACTGGACAATGAGATGGGACGGGATCACAGTGTTGTACGATGAGATTGTGAGGACAGGGTGATACAGACTGGACAGTGAGATGGGTCAGCTTCAAAGTGAGGGACGAGGAGATTGTGAGGACAGGGTGATACAGACTGGACAGTGAGATGGGCCGGGTTCGGTGAGGGAGGAGGAGATTGTGAGGACAGGGCGATCCAGACCGGACAGTGAGATGGGCCGGGTTCACAGTGAGGATGAGGACATTGTGAGGACAGGGTGATACAGACTGGACAGTGAGATGGGTGGGGTTCACAGTGAGGATGATAAGATTGTGAGGACAGGGCGAGACAGACTGGACAGTGAGATGCGTCAGGTTCACAGTGATGGACAAGGAGATTGTGAGGACAGGGTGATACACACCGGACAGTGAGATGGGTCGGGTTCACAGTGAGGGACGATGAGATTGTGAGGACAGGGTTATACAGACTGGCCACTGAGATGGGCTGGGTTCACAGTGAGGGATGAGAGATTCTAAGGACAGGGTGATGCACACCGGACAGTGAGATGGGCCAGATTCACAGTGAGGATGAGGAGATTCTGAGGGATGAAGAGATTGTGAGGACAGGGTGATCCACACCGGACAGTGAGATGGGTCGGGATAACAGTGAGGGAGGAGGAGATTGTGAGGAAAGGGCGATACAGACCGGACAGTGAGATGGGTTGGGTTCCCAGTGAGGATGAGGAGAATGTGAGGGATGAAGAGATTGTGAGTATAGGGTGATACTGACTGGACAGTGAGATGTATCGGGTTCACGCTAAGGGATGAGGAGATTGTGAGGACAGGGCGATACAAACCGGACAGTGAGATGAGTCGGGTTCACAGTAACGATGAGGAGGTTGTGAAGACAGCGTGATACACACCGGACAGTGAGATGGGCCGGGTTCACAGTGAGGGATGAGAAGATTGTGAGGACAGGGTGATACAAACTGGACAGTGAGATGGGTTGGGTTCATAGTGAGGATGAGGGGATTGTGAGGACAGGGTGATACAGACTGGCCACTGTGATGGGCTGGGTTCACAGTGAGGGACGAGGAGATTGTGAGAACAGTGTGATACACACCGGACTGGGAGATGGGTCGGGTTAACATTGAGGGACGAGGAGATTGTGACGACAGGGTGATACAGGCTCGACCGTGAGATGGGCCGGGTTCACAGTGAGGGACGATGAGATTGTGAGGACAGGGTGATACAGACTGGCCAGTGAGATGGGCCGGGTTCACAGTGAGGGACGAGGAGATTGTGAGGACAGGGTGATGCACACCGGACGGTGAGATGGGCCGGGTTCACAGTGAGGATGAGGAGATTGTGAGCGATGAAGAGATTGTGAGGACAGGGCGATACACACCGGACAGCGAGATGGGTCGGGTTCACAGTGAGGGACGAGGAGATTGTGAGGACAGGGTGATACAGACCGGACAGTGAGATTGGTCGGGTTCACAGATAGGATGAGGAAATTGTGAGGGATGAAAAGATTGTGAGGAAAGGTTGATACAGACCGGACAGTTAGATGGGTCGGGTTCACAGTCACGGACGTGGAGCTTGTGAGGACAGTGTGATACACACCGGACAGTGAGATTAGTTGGTTTCACAGTGACGATGCGGAGGGTGTGAAGACAGGGTGATACACACCGGACAGTGACATGGGATGGGTTCACAGTGAGGGATGAGGAGATTGTGAGGACAGGGTGATACACACCGGACAATGAGATGGGACGGGATCACAGTGTTGTACGATGAGATTGTGAGGACAGTGTGATACAGACTGGACAGTGAGATGGGTCAGTTTCACAGTGAGGGACGAGGAGATTGTGACGACAGGGTGATACAGACTCGACCGTGAGATGGGCCGGGTTCACAGTGAGGGACGATGAGATTGTGAGGACAGGGTGATACAGACTGGCCAGTGAGATGGGCCGGGTTCAGAGTGAGGGACGAGGAGATTGTGAGGACAGGGTGATGCACACCGGACGGTGAGATGGGCCGGGTTCACAGTGAGGATGAGGAGATTGTGAGGGATGAAGAGATTGTGAGAACAGGGTGATGCACACCGGACAGTGAGATGGGTGGGGTTCACAGTGAGGGACAAGGAGATTGTGAGGACAGGGTGATACACTCCAGACTGTGAGATGAGCCGTGCTCACAGTGAGGATGATAAGATTGTGAGGACAGGCTGATACACACCGGACAGTGAGATGGGTCGTGTTCACAGTGAGGGACGATGAGATTGTGAGGACAGGGTTATACAGACTGGCCAGTGAGATGGGCTGGGTTCACAGTGAGGATGAGGAGATTCTGAGGGATGAAGAGATTGTGAGGACAGGGTGATCCACACCGGACAGTGAGATGGGTCGGGATCACAGTGAGGGAGGAGGAGATTGTGAGGAAAGGGCGATACAGACCGGACAGTGAGATGGGTTGGGTTCCCAGTGAGGATGAGGAGAATGTGAGGGATGAAGAGATTGTGAGTATAGGGTGATACTGACTGGACAGTGAGATGGATCGGGTTCACGCTGAGGGATGAGGAGATTGTGAGGACAGGGCGATACAAACCGGACAGTGAGATGAGTCGGGTTCACAGTCACGATGAGGAGGTTGTGAAGACAGCGTGATACACACCGGACAGTGAGATGGGCCGGGTTCACAGTGAGGGATGAGAAGATTGTGAGGACAGGGTGATACAAACTGGACAGTGAGATGGGTTGGGTTCATAGTGAGGATGAGGGGATTGTGAGGACAGGGTGATACAGACTGGCCACTGTGATGGGCTGGGTTCACAGTGAGGGACGAGGAGATTGTGAGAACAGTGTGATACACACCGGACTGGGAGATGGGTCGGGTTAACATTGAGGGACGAGGAGATTGTGACGACAGGGTGATACAGACACGACCGTGAGATGGGCCGGGTTCACAGTGAGGGACGATGAGATTGTGAGGACAGGGTGATACAGACTGGCCAGTGAGATGGGCCGGGTTCACAGTGAGGGACGAGGAGATTGTGAGGACAGGGTGATGCACACCGGACGGTGAGATGGGCCGGGTTCACAGTGAGGATGAGGAGATTGTGAGGGATGAAGAGATTGTGAGAACAGGGTGATACACACCGGACAGTGAGATGGGTCGGAATCACAGTGAGGGAGGAGGAGATTGTGAGGACAGGGCGATACAGACCGGACAGTGAGATGGGTCGGGTTCACAGATAGGATGAGGAGATTGTGAGGGATGAAGAGATTGTGAGGGAAGGTTGATACAGACTGGACAGTGAGATGGGTCGGGTTCACAGTCACGGACGTGGAGCTTGTGAGGTCAGTGTGATACACACCGGACAGTGAGATTAGTTGGTTTCACAGTGACGATGCGGAGGGTGTGAAGACAGGGTGATACCCACCGGACAGTGACATGGGATGGGTTCACAGTGAGGGATGAGGACATTGTGAGGACAGGGTGATACACACCGGACAATGAGATGGGACGGGATCACAGTGTTGTACGATGAGATTGTGAGGACAGGGTGATACAGACTGGACAGTGAGATGGGTCAGGTTCAAAGTGAGGGACGAGGAGATTGTGAGGACAGGGTGATACAGACTGGACAGTGAGATGGGCCGGGTTCGGTGAGGGAGGAGGAGATTGTGAGGACAGGGCGATCCAGACCGGACAGTGAGATGGGCCGGGTTCACAGTGAGGATGAGGACATTGTGAGGACAGGGTGATACAGACTGGACAGTGAGATGGGTGGGGTTCACAGTGAGGATGATAAGATTGTGAGGACAGGGCGAGACAGACTGGACAGTGAGATGCGTCAGGTTCACAGTGATGGACAAGGAGATTGTGAGGACAGGGTGATACACACCGGACAGTGAGATGGGTCGGGCTCACAGTGAGGGACGATGAGATTGTGAGGACAGGGTTATACAGACTGGCCAGTGAGATGGGCTGGGTTCACAGTGAGGGATGAGAGATTCTAAGGACAGGGTGATGCACACCGGACAGTGAGATGGGCCAGATTCACAGTGAGGATGAGGAGATTCTGAGGGATGAAGAGATTGTGAGGACAGGGTGATCCACACCGGACAGTGAGATGGGTCGGGATAACAGTGAGGGAGGAGGAGATTGTGAGGAAAGGGCGATACAGACCGGACAGTGAGATGGGTTGGGTTCCCAGTGAGGATGAGGAGAATGTGAGGGATGAAGAGATTGTGAGTATAGGGTGATACTGACTGGACAGTGAGATGTATCGGGTTCACGCTAAGGGATGAGGAGATTGTGAGGACAGGGCGATACAAACCGGACAGTGAGATGAGTCGGGTTCACAGTAACGATGAGGAGGTTGTGAAGACAGCGTGATACACACCGGACAGTGAGATGGGCCGGGTTCACAGTGAGGGATGAGAAGATTGTGAGGACAGGGTGATACAAACTGGACAGTGAGATGGGTTGGGTTCATAGTGAGGATGAGGGGATTGTGAGGACAGGGTGATACAGACTGGCCACTGTGATGGGCTGGGTTCACAGTGAGGGACGAGGAGATTGTGAGAACAGTGTGATACACACCGGACTGGGAGATGGGTCGGGTTAACATTGAGGGACGAGGAGATTGTGACGACAGGGTGATACAGGCTCGACCGTGAGATGGGCCGGGTTCACAGTGAGGGACGATGAGGTTGTGAGGACAGGGTGATACAGACTGGCCAGTGAGATGGGCCGGGTTCACAGTGAGGGACGAGGAGATTGTGAGGACAGGGTGATGCACACCGGACGGTGAGATGGGCCGGGTTCACAGTGAGGATGAGGAGATTGTGAGGGATGAAGAGATTGTGAGAACAGGGTGATACACACCGGACAGTGAGATGGGTCGGGATCACAGTGAGGGAGGAGGAGATTGTGAGGACAGGGCGATGCAGACCGGACAGTGAGATGGGTTGGGTTCCCAGTGAGGATGAGGAGATTGTGAGCGATGAAGAGATTGTGAGGACAGGGCGATACACACCGGACAGCGAGATGGGTCGGGTTCACAGTGAGGGACGAGGAGATTGTGAGGACAGGGTGATACAGACCGGACAGTGAGATGGGTCGGGTTCACAGATAGGATGAGGAAATTGTGAGGGATGAAAAGATTGTGAGGAAAGGTTGATACAGACCGGACAGTTAGATGGGTCGGGTTCACAGTCACGGACGTGGAGCTTGTGAGGACAGTGTGATACACACCGGACAGTGAGATTAGTTGGTTTCACAGTGACGATGCGGAGGGTGTGAAGACAGGGTGATACACACCGGACAGTGACATGGGATGGGTTCACAGTGAGGGATGAGGAGATTGTGAGGACAGGGTGATACACACCGGACAATGAGATGGGACGGGATCACAGTGTTGTACGATGAGATTGTGAGGACAGTGTGATACAGACTGGACTGTGAGATGGGTCAGTTTCACAGTGAGGGACGAGGAGATTGTGACGACAGGGTGATACAGACTCGACCGTGAGATGGGCCGGGTTCACAGTGAGGGACGATGAGATTGTGAGGACAGGGTGATACAGACTGGCCAGTGAGATGGGCCGGGTTCAGAGTGAGGGACGAGGAGATTGTGAGGACAGGGTGATGCACACCGGACGGTGAGATGGGCCGGGTTCACAGTGAGGATGAGGAGATTGTGAGGGATGAAGAGATTGTGAGAACAGGGTGATGCACACCGGACAGTGAGATGGGTGGGGTTCACAGTGAGGGACAAGGAGATTGTGAGGACAGGGTGATACACTCCAGACTGTGAGATGAGCCGTGCTCACAGTGAGGATGATAAGATTGTGAGGACAGGCTGATACACACCGGACAGTGAGTTGGGTCGTGTTCACAGTGAGGGACGATGAGATTGCGAGGACAGGGTTATACAGACTGGCCAGTGAGATGGGCTGGGTTCACAGTGAGGATGAGGAGATTCTGAGGGATGAAGAGATTGTGAGGACAGGGTGATCCACACCGGACAGTGAGATGGGTCGGGATCACAGTGAGGGAGGAGGAGATTGTGAGGAAAGGGCGATACAGACCGGACAGTGAGATGGGTTGGGTTCCCAGTGAGGATGAGGAGAATGTGAGGGATGAAGAGATTGTGAGTATAGGGTGATACTGACTGGACAGTGAGATGGATCGGGTTCACGCTGAGGGATGAGGAGATTGTGAGGACAGGGCGATACAAACCGGACAGTGAGATGAGTCGGGTTCACAGTCACGATGAGGAGGTTGTGAAGACAGCGTGATACACACCGGACAGTGAGATGGGCCGGGTTCACAGTGAGGGATGAGAAGATTGTGAGGACAGGGTGATACAAACTGGACAGTGAGATGGGTTGGGTTCATAGTGAGGATGAGGGGATTGTGAGGACAGGGTGATACAGACTGGCCACTGTGATGGGCTGGGTTCACAGTGAGGGACGAGGAGATTGTGAGAACAGTGTGATACACACCGGACTGGGAGATGGGTCGGGTTAACATTGAGGGACGAGGAGATTGTGACGACAGGGTGATACAGACACGACCGTGAGATGGGCCGGGTTCACAGTGAGGGACGATGAGATTGTGAGGACAGGGTGATACAGACTGGCCAGTGAGATGGGCCGGGTTCACAGTGAGGGACGAGGAGATTGTGAGGACAGGGTGATGCACACCGGACGGTGAGATGGGCCGGGTTCACAGTGAGGATGAGGAGATTGTGAGGGATGAAGAGATTGTGAGAACAGGGTGATACACACCGGACAGTGAGATGGGTCGGAATCACAGTGAGGGAGGAGGAGATTGTGAGGACAGGGCGATACACACCGGACAGCGAGACGGGTCGGGTTCACAGTGAGGGACGAGGAGATTGTGAGGACAGGGCGATACAGACCGGACAGTGAGATGGGTCGGGTTCACAGATAGGATGAGGAGATTGTGAGGGATGAAAAGATTGTGAGCAAAGGTTGATACAGACTGGACAGTTAGATGTGTCGGGTTCACAGTCACGGACGTGGAGCTTGTGAGGACAGTGTGATACACACCGGACAGTGAGATTAGTTGGTTTCACAGTGACGATGCGGAGGGTGTGAAGACAGGGTGATACCCACCGGACAGTGACATGGGATGGGTTCACAGTGAGGGATGAGGAGATTGTGAGGACAGGGTGATACACACCGGACAATGAGATGGGACGGGATCACAGTGAGGGACGATGAGATTGTGAGGACAGGGTGATACAGACTGGACAGTGAGATGGGCTGGGTTCACAGTGAGGGACGAGGGATTCTAAGGACAGGGTGATGCACACCGGACAGTGAGATGGGCTGGATTCACAGTGAGGATGAGGAGATTCTGAGGGATGAAGAGATTGTGAGGACAGGGCGATACAGACCGGACGGTGAGATGTGTTGGGTTCCCAGTGAGGATGAGGAGATTGTGAGGAATGAAGAGATTGTGAGAACAGTGTGATACAGACTGGACAGTGAGATGGGCCCGGTTCACAGTGATGGACGAGAAGATTGTGAGGACAGGGCGATACAGACCGGACAGTGAGATGTGTTGGGTTCCCAGTGAGGATGAGGAGAATGTGAGGGATGAAGAGATTGTGAGGACAGGGCGATGCACACCGGACAGTGAGATGTGCCGGGTTGATAGTGAGGGATGACGAGATTGTAAGGACAGGGTGATGCACACCGGACAGTGAGAAGGGCCGGGTTCACAGTGACGATGAGGAGGTTGTGAAGACATGGTGATACACACCGGACAGTGAGATGGGCTGGGCTCACAGCGAGGAACGAGGAGATTGTGAGGACAGGGTGATAAACACCAGACAGTGAGATGAGCCAGGTTCACAGTGAGGATGAGGAGGTTGTGAAGACATGGTGATACACACCGGACAGTGAGATGGGTCGGGTTCACAGTGAGGGATGAGGAGGTTGTGAGGACAGGGCTATACAGACTGGACAGAGATGGGCCGCGTTCTCAGGGAGGGACGAGGAGATTGTGAGGACAGGGCGATACAGACTGGTCAGTGAGATGGGTGGGGTTCACAGTGACGATGAGGAGATTGTGACGACAGGCTGATACAGACTGGACAGTGAGATGGGTCGGGTTCACAGTAAAGAGCGAGGAGATTGTGAGGACAGGGCGATACAGACTGGACAGTGAGATGGATCGGGTTCACGGTGAGGATGAGGAGATTGTGAGGACAGGGTGATACACACCAGACAGTGAGATGGGCCGGGTTCACATGGAGGGACCAGGAGATTGTGAGGACAGGGTGATACACATCGGACAGTGAGATGGGTTGGGTTCCCAGTGAGGATGAGGAGAACGTGAGGGATGAAGAGATTGTGAAGACAGGGTGATACAGACCGGACAGTGAGATGGGTTGGGTTCCCAGTGAGGATGAGGAGAATGTGAGGGATGAAGAGATTGTGAAGACAGGGTGATACAGACTGGACAGTGAGATGGGTGGGGTTCACAGTGAGGGACGAGGTGATTGTGAGGACAGGGCGATACAGACTGGACAGTGAGATGGATCGGTTTCATGGTGAGGATGAGGAGATTCTGAGGACAGAGTGATACACACTGGACAGTAAGATGGGCCGGGTTCACAGTGAGGATAAGGAGATTGTGAGGAATGAAGAGATTGTGAGTATAGGGTGATACTGACTGGACAGTGAGATGGATCGGGTTCACGCTGAGGGACGAGGAGATTGTGAGGACAGGGCGATACAAACCGGACAGTGAGATGAGTCGGGTTCACAGTAACGATGAGGAGGTTGTGAAGACAGCGTGATACACACCGGACAGTGAGATGGGCCGGGTTCACATGGAGGGACCAGGAGATTGTGAGGACAGGGTGATACAAACTGGACAGTGAGATGGGTTGGGTTCATAGTGAGGATGAGGGGATTGTGAGGACAGGGTGATACAGACTGGCCACTGTGATGGGCTGGGTTCACAGTGAGGGACGAGGAGATTGTGAGAACAGTGTGATACACACCGGACAGGGAGATGGGTCGGGTTAACATTGAGGGACCAGGAGATTGTGACGACAGGGTGATACAGACTCGACCGTGAGATGGGCCGGGTTCACAGTGAGGGACGATGAGATTGTGAGGACAGGGTGATACAGACTGGCCAGTGAGATGGGCCGGGTTCACAGTGAGGGACGAGGAGATTGTGAGGACAGGGTGATGCACACCGGACGGTGAGATGGGCCGGGTTCACAGTGAGGATGAGGAGATTGTGAGGGATGAAGAGATTGTGAGAACAGGGTGATACACTCCGGACAGTGAGATGGGTCGGGATCACAGTGAGGTTAGGAGGAGATTGTGAGGACAGGGCGATACAGACTGGACAGTGAGATGGGCCCGGTTCACAGTGAGGGATGAGAGATTCTAAGGACAGGGTGATGCACACCGGACAGTGAGATGGGCCAGATTCACAGTGAGGATGAGGAGATTCTGAGGGATGAAGAGATTGTGAGGACAGGGTGATCCACACCGGACAGTGAGATGGGTCGGGATCACAGTGAGGGAGGAGGAGATTGTGAGGAAAGGGCGATACAGACCGGACAGTGAGATGGGCTGTGTTCCCAGTGAGGATGAGGGGATTGTGAGAACAGGGTGATACAGACTGGCCACTGTGATGGGCTGGGTTCACAGTGAGGGACGAGGAGATTGTGAGAACAGTGTGATACACACCGGACTGGGAGATGGGTCGGGTTAACATTGAGGGACCAGGAGATTGTGACGACAGGGTGATACAGGCTCGACCGTGAGATGGGCCGGGTTCACAGTGAGGGACGATGAGATTGTGAGGACAGGGTGATACAGACTGGCCAGTGAGATGGGCCGGGTTCACAGTGAGGGAGGAGGAGATTGTGAGGACAGGGTGATGCACACCGGACGGTGAGATGGGTCGGGTTCACAGATAGAATGAGGAGATTGTGAGGGATGAAAAGATTGTGAGGAAAGGTTGATACAGACTGGACAGTTAGATGGGTCGGGTTCACAGTCACGGACGTGGAGCTTGTGAGGACAGTGTGATACACACCGGACAGTGAGATTAGTTGCTTTCACAGTGACGATGCGGAGGGTGTGAAGACAGGGTGATACCCACCGGACAGTGACATGGGATGGGTTCACAGTGAGGGATGAGGAGATTGTGAGGACAGGGTGATACACACCGGACAATGAGATGGGACGGGATCACAGTGTTGTACGATGAGATTGTGAGGACAGTGTGATACAGACTGGACAGTGAGATGGGTCAGTTTCACAGTGAGGGACGAGGACATTGTGAGGACAGGGTGATACAGACTGGACAGTGAGATGGGTGGGGTTCACAGTGAGGGACAAGGAGATTGTGAGGACAGGGTGATACACTCCAGACTGTGAGATGAGCCGTGTTCACAGTGAGGGAGATAAGATTGTGAGGACAGGCTGATACACACCGGACAGTGAGATGGGTTGGGTTCACAGTGAGGATGAGGGGATTGTGAGGACAGGGTGATACAGACTGGCCACTGTGCTGGCCTGGGTTCACAGTGAGGGACGAGGAGATTGTGACGACAGTGTGATACACACCGGACAGTGAGATGGATCGGGTTCACAGTAAAGAGCGAGGAGATTGTGAGGACAGGGCGATACAGACTGGACAGTGAGATGGATCGGGTTCACGGTGAGGATGAGGAGATTGTGAGGACAGGGTGATACACACCAGACAGTGAGATGGGCCGGGTTCACATGGAGGGACCAGGAGATTGTGAGGACAGGGTGATACACATCGGACAGTGAGATGGGTTGGGTTCCCAGTGAGGATGAGGAGAATGTGAGGGATGAAGAGATTGTGAAGACAGGGTGATACAGACTGGACAGTGAGATGGGTGGGGTTCACAGTGAGGGACGAGGAGATTGTGAGGACAGGGCGATACAGACTGGACAGTGAGATGGATCAGTTTCATGGTGAGGATGAGGAGATTCTGAGGACAGAGTGATACACACTGGACAGTAAGATGGGCCGGGTTCACAGTGAGGATAAGGAGATTGTGAGGAATGAAGAGATTGTGAGTATAGGGTGATACTGACTGGACAGTGAGATGGATCGGGTTCACGCTGAGGGACGAGGAGATTGTGAGGACAGGGCGATACAAACCGGACAGTGAGATGAGTCGGGTTCACAGTAACGATGAGGAGGTTGTGAAGACAGCGTGATACACACCGGACAGTGAGATGGGTCGGGATCACAGTGAGGGAGGAGGAGATTGTGAGGACAGGGCGATGCACACTGGACAGTGAGATGTGCCAGGTTGATAGTGAGGGATGAGGAGATTGTAAGGACAGGGTGATGCGCACCGGACAGTGAGATGGGCCGGGTTCACAGTGACGATGAGGAGGTTGTGAAGACATGGTGATACACACCGGACAGTGAGATGGGCCGCGTTCTCAGGGAGGGACGAGGAGATTGTGAGGACAGGGCGATACAGACTGGTCAGTGAGATGGTTGGGGTTCACAGTGACGATGAGGAGATTGTGAGGGACGAGGAGATTGTGAGGACAGGGCGATACAGACTGGAAAGTGAGATGGGTCGGGTTCACAGTAAAGAGCGAAGAGATTGTGAAGACAGGGCGATACAGACTGGACAGTGAGATGGATCGGGTTCACGGTGAGGATGAGGAGATTGTGAGGACAGGGTGATACACACCGGACAGTGAGATGGGTCGGGTTCACAGTGACGATGAGGAGATTGTGAGGACAGGGTGATACAAACTGGACAGTGAGATGGGTTGGGTTCATAGTGAGGATGAGGGGATTGTGAGGACAGGGTGATACAGACTGGCCACTGTGATGGGCTGGGTTCACAGTGAGGGACGAGGAGATTGTGAGAACAGTGTGATACACACCGGACTGGGAGATGGGTCGGGTTAACATTGAGGGACGAGGAGATTGTGACGACAGGGTGATACAGACTCGACCGTGAGATGGGCCGGGTTCACAGTGAGGGACGATGAGATTGTGAGGACAGGGTGATACAGACTGGCCAGTGAGATGGGCCGGGTTCACAGTGAGGGACGAGGAGATTGTGAGGACAGGGTGATGCACACCGGACGGTGAGATGGGCCGGGTTCACAGTGAGGATGAGGAGATTGTGAGCGATGAAGAGATTGTGAGGACAGGGCGATACACACCGGACAGCGAGACGGGTCGGGTTCACAGTGAGGGACGAGGAGATTGTGAGGACAGGGCGATACAGACCGGACAGTGAGATGGGTCGGGTTCACAGATAGGATGAGGAGATTGTGAGGGATGAAAAGATTGTGAGCAAAGGTTGATTCAGACTGGACAGTTGGATGGGTCGGGTTCACAGTCACTGACGTGGAGCTTGTGAGGACAGTGTGATACACACCGGACAGTGAGATTAGTTTGGTTTCACAGGGACCATGCGGAGGGTGTGAAGACAGGGTGATACCCACCGGACAGTGACATGGGATGGGTTCACAGTGAGGGATGAGGAGATTGTGAGGACAGGGTGATACACACCGGACAATGAGATGGGACGGGATCACAGTGTTGTACGATGAGATTGTGAGGACAGGGTGATACACTACGGACAGTGAGATGGGTCGGGTTCACAGTGAGGAATGAGGAGATTGTGAGGACAGGGCGATACAGACCGGACAGTGAGATGGGTCGGGTTCACAGATAGGATGAGGAGATTGTGAGGGATGAAAAGATTGTGAGCAAACGTTGATACAGACTGGACAGTTAGATGGGTCGGGTTCACAGTCACGGACGTGGAGCTTGTGAGGACAGTGTGATACACACCGGACAGTGAGATTAGTTGGTTTCACAGTGACGATGCGGAGGGTGTGAAGACAGGGTGATACCCACCGGACAGTGACATGGGATGGGTTCACAGTGAGGGATGAGGAGGTTGTGAAGACAGCGTGATACACACCGGACAGTGAGATGGGTTGGGTTCATAGTGAGGATGAGGGGATTGTGAGGACAGGGTGATACAGACTGGCCACTGTGCTGGCCTGGGTTCACAGTGAGGGACGAGGAGATTGTGAGAACAGTGTGATACACACCGGACAGGGAGATGGGTCGGGTTAACATTGAAGGACGAGGAGATTGTGACGACAGGGTGATACAGACTCGACCGTGAGATGGGCCGGGTTCACAGTGAGGGACGATGAGATTGTGAGGACAGGGTGATACAGACTGGCCAGTGAGATGGGCCGGGTTCACAGTGAGGGACGAGGAGATTGTGAGGACAGGGCGATACAGACTGGACAGTGAGATGGATCAGTTTCATGGTGAGGATGAGGAGATTCTGAGGACAGAGTGATACACACTGGACAGTAAGATGGGCCGGGTTCACAGTGAGGATAAGGAGATTGTGAGGAATGAAGAGATTGTGAGTATAGGGTGATACTGACTGGACAGTGAGATGGATCGGGTTCATGCTGAGGGACGAGGAGATTGTGAGGACAGGGCGATACAAACCGGACAGTGAGATGAGTCGGGTTCACAGTAACGATGAGGAGGTTGTGAAGACAGCGTGATACACACCGGACAGTGAGATGGGCCGGGTTCACAGTGAGGGACGAGAAGATTGTGAGGACAGGGTGATACAAACTGGACAGTGAGATGGGTTGGGTTCATAGTGAGGATGAGGGGATTGTGAGGACAAGGTGATACAGACTGGCCACTGTGATGGGCTGGGTTCACAGTGAGGGACGAGGAGATTGTGAGAACAGTGTGATACACACCGGACAGGGAGATGGGTCGGGTTAACATTGAGGGACGAGGAGATTGTGACGACAGGGTGATACAGACTCGACCGTGAGATGGGCCGGGTTCACAGTGAGGGACGATGAGATTGTGAGGACAGGGTGATACAGACTGGCCAGTGAGATGGGCCGGGTTCACAGTGAGGGACGAGGAGATTGTGAGTACAGGGTGATGCACACCGGACGGTGAGATGGGCCGGGTTCACAGTGAGGATGAGGAGATTGTGAGGGATGAAGAGATTGTGAGAACAGGGTGATACACACCGGACAGTGAGATGGGTCGGGATCACAGTGAGGGAGGAGGAGATTGTGAGGACAGGGCGATACAGACTGGACAGTGAGATGGGCCCGGTTCACAGTGATGGACGAGAAGATTGTGAGGACAGGGCGATGCACACCGGACAGTGAGATGTGCCGGGTTGATAGTGAGGGATGAGGAGATTGTAAGGACAGGGTGATGCGCACCGGACAGTGAGATGGGCCGGGTTCACAGTGACGATGAGGAGGTTGTGAAGACATGGTGATACACACCGGACAGTGAGATGGGCCGCGTTCTCAGGGAGGGACGAGGAGATTGTGAGGACAGGGCGATACAGACTGGTCAGTGAGATGGGTGGGGTTCACAGTGACGATGAGGAGATTGTGAGGGATGAGGAGATTGTGACGACAGGCTGATACAGACTGGACAGTGAGATGGGTCGGGTTCACAGTAAAGAGCGAAGAGATTGTGAGGACAGGGCGATACAGACTGGACAGTGAGATGGATCGGGTTCACGGTGAGGATGAGGAGATTGTGAGGACAGGGTGATACACACCGGACAGTGAGATGGGTCGGGTTCACAGTGACGATGAGGAGATTGTGAGGACAGGGTGATACACATCGGACAGTGAAATGGGCCGGGTTCACAGTGAGGGACGAGGAGATTGTGAAGACAGGGTGATACACACCGCACAGTGAGATTGGACGGGTTCACAGTGAGGATGAGGAGATTGTGAGCGATGAAGGGATTGTGAGGACAGGGCGATACAGACTGGACAGTGTGATGGATCGGGTTCACAATGAGGATGAGGAGATTGTGAGGACAGGGTAATACACACCGGACAGTGAGATGTGTCCGGTTCAAAGTGACGATGAGGAGGTTTTGAAGACAGGGTGATACATATCGGACAGTGAGATGGGCCGGGTTCACAGTGAGGGAGGAGGAGATTGTGAGGACAGGGCGATGCACACCGGACAGTGAGATGTGCCGGGTTGATAGTGAGGGATGAGGAGATTGTAAGGACAGGGTGATGCGCACCGGACAGTGAGATGGGCCGGGTTCACAGTGACGATGAGGAGGTTGTGAAGACATGGTGATACACACCGGACAGTGAGATGGGCCGGGTTCACAGTGAGGATGAGGACATTGTGAGGACAGGGTGATACAGACTGGACAGTGAGATGGGTGGGGTTCACAGTGAGGGACAAGGAGATTGTGAGGACAGGGTGATACACATCGGACAGTGAAATGGGCTGGGTTCACAGTGAGGGACGAGGAGATTGTGAGGACAGGGTGATACACACCGCACAGTGAGATTGGACGGGTTCACAGTGAGGATGAGGAGGTTGTGAGCGATGAAGGGATTGTGAGGACAGGGCGATACAGACTGGACAGTGTGATGGATCGGGTTCACGATGAGGATGAGGAGATTGTGAGGACAGTGTAATACACACCGGACAGTGAGATGTGTCTGGTTCAAAGTGACGATGAGGAGGTTGTGAAGACAGGGTGATACATAATCGGACAGTGAGATGGGCCGGGTTCACATTGAGGGACCAGGAGATTGTGAGACAGGGTGATACACACCGGTTAGGGAGATTGGCCGGGTTCACAGTGAGGATGAGATTGTGAGGACAGGGTGATACACACCGGACAGTGAGATGGGCCGGGTTCACAGTGAGGGACGAGGAGATTGTGAGGACAGGGTGATACAGACTGGACAGTGAGATGGGGCGGTTCACAGTGAGGGATGAGGAGATTGTGAGAGATGAAGAGATTCTGAGGACAGGGTGATACACACCAGACAGTGAGATGGGCCGGGTTCACAGCAAGCGGTGAGGAGATTGTGAGGACACGGTGATACACACCTGACAGTGAGATGGTTCAGGTTCACAGTGAGGATGATGAGATTGTGAGGACAGGGTGATACAGACTGGACAGTTAGATGTGTCAGGTTCACAGTGATGGACGAGCAGATTGTGAGGACAGGGTGATACACACCGGACAGTGAGATGGGTCGGGTTTACAGTGAGGGACGAGGAGATTGTGAGGACAGGGTGATATAGACTGGACAGTGAGATGGGCCGGGTTCACAGTGAGGGAGGAGGAGATTGTGAGGACAGGGCGATACAGACCGGACAGTGAGATGGGTTGGGTTCCCAGTGAGGATGAGGGGATTGTGAGCGATGAAGAGATTGTGAGGACAGGGCGATACACACCGGACAGTGAGATGGGCCGGGTTCACAGTAAGGGACGAGGAGATTGTGAGGAAAGGGTAATACACTCCGGACAGTGAGATGGGTCGGGTTCACAGTGAGGAATGAGGAGATTGTGAGGACAGGGTTATACAGACTGGCCAGTGAGATGGGCTGGGTTCACAGTGAGGGACGAGAGATTCTAAGGAGAGGGTGATGCACACCGGACAGTGAGATGGGCCGGATTCACAGTGAGGATGAGGAGATTCTGAGGGATGAAGAGATTGTGAGGACAGGGCGATACAGACCGGACAGTGAGATGGGTTGGGTTCCCAGTGAGGATGAGGAGAATGTGAGGGATGAAGAGATTGTGAAGACAGGGTGATACAGACTGGACAGTGAGATGGGTGGGGTTCACAGTGAGGGACGAGGAGATTGTGAGGACAGGGCGATACAGACTGGACAGTGAGATGGATCGGTTTCATGGTGAGGATGAGGAGATTCTGAGGACAGAGTGATACACACTGGACAGTAAGATGGGCCGGGTTCACAGTGAGGATAAGGAGATTGTGAGGAATGAAGAGATTGTGAGGATAGGGTGATAGTGACTGGACAGTGATATGGATCGGGTTCACGCTGAGGGACGAGGAGATTGTGAGGACTGGGCGATACAAACCGGACAGTGAGATGAGTCGGGTTCACAGTAACGATGAGGAGGTTCTGAAGACAGCGTGATACACACCAGACAGTGAGATGGGCCGGGTTCACAGTGAGGGACGAGGAAATTGTGAGAACAGTGTGATACACACCGGACAGGGAGATGGGTCGGGTTAACATTGAGGGACGAGGAGATTGTGACGACAGCGTGATACAGACTCAACCGTGAGATGGGCCGGGTTCACAGTGAGGGACGATGAGATTGTGAGGACAGGGTGATACAGACTGGCCAGTGAGATGGGCCGGGTTCACAGTGAGGGACGAGGAGATTGTGAGGACAGGGTGATGCACACCGGACGGTGAGATGAGCCGGGTTCACAGTGAGGATGAGGAGATTGTGAGGGATGAAGAGATTGTGAGGACAGGGCGATACAGACCGGACAGTGAGATGTGTTGGGTTCCCAGTGAGGATGAGGAGAATGTGAGGGATGAAGAGATTGTGAGGACAGTGTGATACAGACTGGACAGTGAGATGGGCCCGGTTCACAGTGAT
Organism: Mobula birostris; assembly: GCF_030028105.1. Taxonomy (NCBI): domain Eukaryota; kingdom Metazoa; phylum Chordata; class Chondrichthyes; order Myliobatiformes; family Myliobatidae; genus Mobula; species Mobula birostris. The sequence continues at coordinate 3,270,060 of NC_092377.1, read as the reverse complement.
GGACGAGAAGATTGTGAGGACAGGGTGATACAAACCGGACAGTGAGATGGGCCGGGTTCACAGTGACGATGAGGAGGTTGTGAAGACATGGTGATACACACCGGACAGTGAGATGGGCCGGGTTCACAGTGAGGGATGAGGAGGTTGTGAGGACAGGGCGATACAGACTGGACAGAGATGGGCCGTGTTCTCAGGGAGGGACGAGGGGATTGTAAGGACAGGGCGATACAGACTGGTCAGTGAGATGGGTGAGGTTCACAGTGACGATGAGGAGATTGTGAGGGATGAAGAGATTGTGACGACAAGCTGATACAGACTGGACAGTGAGATGGGTCGGGTTCACAGTAAAGAGCGAGGAGATTGTGAGGACAGGGCGATACACACCGGACAGTGAGATGGGTCGGGTTCACAGTGACGATGAGGAGGTTGTGAAGACATGGTGATACACACCGGACAGTGAGATGGGCTGGGTTCTCGGCGAGGAACGAGGAGATTGTGAGGACAGGGTGATACACATCGGACAGTGAGATGGTCCGGGTTCACAGTGAGGATGAGATTGTGAGGACAGGGTGATACACACCGGACAGTGAGATGGGTCGGGTTCACGTGAGTGATGAGGAGATTGTGAGGACAGGGTAATACACGCCGGACCGTGAGATGGGTCGGGTTCACAGTGAAGAACGAGGAGATTGTGAGGGCAGGGCGAGACAGACTGGACAGTGAGATGCGTCAGGTTCACAGTGATGGACGAGCAGATTCTAAGGACAGGGTGATGCACACCGGACAGTGAGATGGGCCGGATTCACAGTGAGGATGAGGAGATTCTGAGGGATGAAGAGATTGTGAGGACAGGGTGATCCACACCGGACAGTGAGATGTGTCGGGATCACAGTGAGGGAGGAGGAGATTGTGAGGACAGGGCGATACAGACCGGACAGTGAGATGGGTTGGGTTCACAGTGAAGAGCGAGAAGATTGTGAGGACAGGGCGATACAGACTGGACAGTGAGATGGGTGGGGTTCACAGTGACGATGAGGAGATTGTGAGGGATGAAGAGATTGTGATGACAGGCTGATACAGACTGGACAGTGAGATGGGTCGGGTTCACAGTAAAGAGAGAGGAGATTGTGAGGACAGAGCGATACTGACTGGACAGTGAGATGGATCGGGTTAACGGTGAGGATGAGGAGATTGTGAGGCCAGGGTGATACACACCGGACAGTGAGATGGGTCGGGTTCACAGTGACGATGAGGAGGTTGTGAAGACATGGTGATACACACCGGACAGTGAGATGGGCTGGGTTCTCGGCGAGGAACGAGGAGATTGTGAGGACAGGGTGATACACACCGGACAGTGAGATGGGCCGGGTTCACATGGAGGGACCAGGAGATTGTGAGGACAGGGTGATACACATCGGACAGTGAGATGGTCCGGGTTCACAGTGAGGATGAGATTGTGAGGACAGGGTGATACACACCGGACAGTGAGATGGGTCGGGTTCACGTGAGTGACGAGGAGATTGTGAGGACAGGGTAATACACTCCGGACCGTGAGATGGGTCGGGTTCACAGTAAAGAACGAGGAGATTGTGAGGGCAGGGCGAGACAGACTGGACAGTGAGATGAGTCAGGTTCACAGTGATGGACGAGCAGATTGTAAGGACAGGGTGATGCACACCGGACAGTGAGATGGGCCGGATTCACAGTGAGGATGAGGAGATTCTGAGGGATGAAGAGATTGTGAGGACAGGGTGATCCACACCGGACAGTGAGATGGGTCGGGATCACAGTGAGGGAGGAGGAGATTGTGAGGACAGGGCGATACAGACCGGACAGTGAGATGGGTTGGGTTCACAGTGAAGAGCGAGGAGATTGTGAGGACAGGGCGATACAGACTGGACAGTGAGATGGATCGGGTTCACGGTAAGGATGAGGAGATTGTGAGGACAGGGTGATACACACCGGACAGTGAGATGGGTCGGGTTCACAGTGACGATGAGGAGGTTGTGAAGACATGGTGATACACACCGGACAGTGAGATGGGCCGGGTTCACAGTGAGGATGAGATTGTGAGGACAGGGTGATACACACCGGACAGTGAGGTGGGCCGGGTTCACAGTGAGGGAGGAGGACATTGTGAGGACAGGGCGATACAGACTGGACAGTGAGATGGGTCAGCTTCACAGTGAGGGACGAGGAGTTTGTGAGGACAGGGTGATACAGACCGGACAGTGAGATGGGCCGGGTTCACAGTGAGGGAGGAGGACATTGTGAGGACAGGGCGATACAGACTGGACAGTGTGATGGATCAGGTTCACGATGAGGATGAGGAGATTGTGAGGACAGGGTGATACAGTCCAGACTGTGAGATGAGCCGTGTTCACAGTGAGGATGATAAGATTGTGAAGACAGGCTGATACACACCGGACAGTGAGATGGGCCGGGTTCACAGTGAGGGTCGAGGAGATTGTGAGGACAGGGTAATACACTACGGACAGTGAAATGGGTCGGGTTCACAGTGAGGAATGAGGAGATTGTGAGGACAGGGCGAGACAGACTGGACAGTGAGATGCGTCAGGTTCACAGTGATGGACGAGGAGATTGTGAGGACAGGGTGATACACACCGGACAGTGAGATGGGTCGGGTTCACAGTGAGGGACGATGAGATTGTGAGGACAGGGTGATACAGACTGGCCAGTGAGATGGGCCGGGTTCACAGTGAGGGACGAGAGATTGTAACGACTGGGTGATACACACCGGACAGTGAGATGGGCCGGATTCACAGTGAGGATGAGGAGATTCTGAGGGATGAAGAGATTGTGAGGACAGGGTGATCCACACCGGAGAGTGAGATGGGTCGGGATCACAGTGAGGGAGGAGGAGTTTGTGAGGACAGGGCGATACAGACCGGACAGTGAGATGGGTTGGGTTCCCAGTGAGGATGAGGAGAATGTGAGGGATGAAGAGATTGTGAGGACAGGGTGATACAGACTGGACAGTGAGATGGGCCGGGTTCACAGTGAGGGACGAGAATATTGTGAGGACAGGGCGATACACACCGGACAGTGAGATGGGCCGGGTTGACAGTGAGGATGATGAGATTGTGAGGACAGAGTGATACAGACTGTACAGTGAGATGTGTCAGGTTCACAGTGATGGACGAGGAGATTGTGAGGACAGGGTGATACACACCAGACAGTGAGATGAGTCGGGTTCACAGTGACGATGAGGAGGTTGTGAAGACAGGGTGATACACACCAGACAGTGTGATGGGCCGGGTTCACAGTGAGGGACGAGAAGATTGCGAGGACAGGGTGATACAGACTGGACAGTGAGATGAGCCGGGATAACTGTGAGGATGATAAGATTGTGACAACAGGGGGATACAGACTGGACAGTGAGATGGGCTGGGATAACAGCGAGGAAAGAGGAGATTGTGAGGACAGGTTGATACACACCAGACAGTGAGATGGGCCGGGTTCACATTGAGGAGAATCAGATTGTGAGGACAGGATGATACACACCGGTTAGGGAGATGGGCCAGGTTCACAGTGAGGATGAGGAGATTGTGAGAGATGAGAAGATTCTGAGGACAGGGTGATACACACCAGACAGTGAGATGGGTCGGGTTCACAGTGAGGGACGAGGAGATTGTGAGGACAGGGCGATACAGACCGGACAGTGAGATGGGTTGGGTTCACACTGACGATGCGGAGGGTGTGAAGACAGGGTGATACCCACCGGACAGTGACATGGGATGGGTTCACAGTGAGGGATGAGGAGATTGTGAGGACAGGGTGATACACACTGGACAATGAGATAGGACAGGATCAGAGTGTTGTATGATGAGATTGTGAGGACAGGGCGATACAGACTCGACCGTGAGGTAGGCCGGGTTCACAGTGAGGGACGAGGAGATTGTGAGGACAGGGTGCTACACACCGGACAGTGAGATGGGTCGGTTACACGGTGAGGGACGATGAGATTGTGAGGACAGGGTGATACAGACTGGCCACTGAGATGGGCTGGGTTCACAGTGAGGGACGAGGAGATTGTGAGAACAGTGTGATACACACCGGACAGGGAGATGGGTCGGGTTAACATTGAGGGACGAGGAGATTGTGACGACAGGGCGATACTGACAGGACAGTGAGATGGGTCAGGTTCACAGTGAGGAGATTGTGAGGACAGTGCGATACAGACCGGACAGTGAGATGGGCTGGGTTCACAGAGACGATGAGGAGGTTTTGAAGACAGGGTGATACACTCCGGACAGTGAGATGGGCCAGGTTCACAGTGAGGATGATGAGATTGTGAGGTCAGGGCGATACAGACTGGACAGTGAGATGGGTCGGGTTCACAGTGAGGAACGAGGAGATTGTGAGGACAGGGTGATGCAAACCGGACAGTGAGATGGGTCAGGTTCACAGTGGGGGACGAGAAGATTGTGAGGACAGGGTGATACACAGCGGACAGTGAGATGGGCCGGGATCACAGTGAGGGACGTGTAGATTGTGAGGACAGGGTGATACAGACTGGACAGTCAGATGAGTAGGGTTCGCAGTGAGGGACGAGGAGATTGTGAAGACACGGTGATACAGACTTGACAGTGAGATGGGTTGGGTTCACAGTGAGGGATGAGGAGATTGTGAGGACAGGGCGATACACACCGGACAGTGAGATGGGTCAGCTTCACAGTGAGGATGATGAGATTGTGAGCACAGGGTGATACACAGCAGACAGTGAGATGGTACGGGTTCACAGTGAGGGACGAATAGATTGTGAGGACAGTGTGATACAGACTGGACAGTCAGATGGTTCGGGTTCACAGTGAGGGACGAGGAGATTGTGAGGACAGGGTGATACAGACTGGACAGTGAGATGGGTTGTGTTCACAGTGAGGAACGAGGAGATTGTTAGGACAGGGTGATACACACTGGACAGTGAGAAGGGCCAGGTTCAGAGTGAGGATGAGGAGATTGTGAGGGATGAAGAGATTGCGAGGACAGTGTGATACAGACCGGACAGTGAGATGGGTCGGGTTCACAGTGAGGATGAGGAGATTGTGCGGGATGAAGAGATTGTGTGGACAGAGTGATACAGACTGGACAGTGAGATGGGTCGGGTTCACAGTAAGGGACGAGGAGATTGTGAGCACAGGGTGATACAGACTGGACAGTGATGTCGGTCGGGTTCACAGTGACGATGAGAAGGGTGTGAAGACAGGGTGATACACACTGGACAGTGAGATGGGTCGGGTTCACAGTGAGGGACGAGGAGATTGTGAGGACAGGGCGATACAGACTGGACAGTGAGATGGATCGGGTTGACGGTGAGGATGAGGAGATTGTGAGGACAGGGTGATACACACTGGACAGTGAGATGGGTCGGGTTCACAGTGAGGGACAAGGAGATTGTGCGGACAGGGTGATACACACAGGACAGTGAGATGGGCCGGTTTCACAGACAGGACGAGGAGATTGTGAAGTCAAGGTGATACAGACTGGACAGTCAGATGAGTCGGGTTCTCAGTGAGGGACGAGGAGATTGTGAGGACACGGAGATACAGACTGGACAGTGAGATGGGCTGGGTTCACAGAGACGATGAGGAGGTTTTGAAGACAGGGTGATACACTCCGGACAGTGAGATGGGCAGGTTCACAGTGAGGATGATGAGATTGTGAGGACAGGGCGATACAGACTGGACAGTGAGATGGGTCAGGTTGACAGTGAGGGACGAAGAGATTGTGAGGACAGGGTGATACCGACTGGACAGTGAGATGGGTCGGGTTCACAGTGAGGGACGAGAAGATTGTGAGGACAGTGTGATACACACCTGACAGTGAGATGGGCCATCTTCACAGTGAGGATGAGGAGATTGTGAGTACAGGGCGATAAACAACGGACAGAGAGATGGGCCGGGTTCACAGTGACGATGATGAGATTGTGAGGACAGGGCGATACACACCGGACAGTGAGATGGGTCGGTTTCACAGTGAGGGACGAAGAGATTGTGAGGTCGGGGTGATACAGACTGGACAGTGAGATGGATCGGGTTCACGGTGAGGGACGATGAGATTGTGAGGACAGGGTGATACAGACTGGACAGTGAGATGGGTTGTGTTCACAGTGAGGGACGAGGAGATTGTTAGGACAGGGTGATACACACTGGACAGTGAGAAGGGCCAGGTTCAGAGTGAGGATGAGGAGATTGTGAGGGATGAAGAGATTGCGAGGACAGTGTGATACAGACCGGACAGTGAGATGGGTCGGGTTCACAGTGAGGATGAGGAGATTGTGCGGGATGAAGAGATTGTGTGGACAGAGTGATACAGACTGGACAGTGAGATGGGTCGGGTTCACAGTAAGGGACGAGGAGATTGTGAGCACAGGGTGATACAGACTGGACAGTGATATCGGTCGGGTTCACAGTGACGATGAGAAGGGTGTGAAGACAGGGTGATACACACTGGACAGTGAGATGGGTCGGGTTCACAGTGAGGGACGAGGAGATTGTGAGGACAGGGCGATACAGACTGGACAGTGAGATGGATCGGGTTGACGGTGAGGATGAGGAGATTGTGAGGACAGGGTGATACCGACTGGACAGTGAGATGGGTCGGGTTCACCGTGAGGGACGAGAAGATTGTGAGGACAGTGTGATACACACCTGACAGTGAGATGGGCCATGTTCACAGTGAGGATGAGGAGATTGTGAGTACAGGGCGATAAACAACGGACAGAGAGATGGGCCGGGTTCACAGTGACGATGATGAGATTGTGAGGACAGGGCGATACACACCGGACAGTGAGATGGGTCAGTTTCACAGAGAGGGACGAAGAGATTGTGAGGTCGGGGTGATACAGACTGGACAGTCAGATGGGTTTGGGTTCACAGTGAGGGATGAGGAGCTTGTGACGACAGGGCGATCCAGACTGGATACATAGATGGGTCGGGATCACAGTGACGATGAGGAATTTGTGAGGACAGGGTGATACACAGCAGACAGTAAGATGGGCCGGGTTCACAGTGAGGGACTAGTAGATTGTGAGGACAGGGTGATACAGACTGGACAGTGAGATGGGTTGGGTTCACAGAGAGGGACTGAGTAGCTAGTGAGGACAGCGCGATACAGACTGGATACTGAGATGGGTCGGGTACACAGTGACGATGAGGAAATTGTGAGGACAGGGTGATACAGACTGGACAGTGAGATGGGCCATCTTCACAGTGAGGATGAGGAGATTGTGAGCACAGGGCGATGCACACCGGACAGTGAGATGGGCCGGGTTCACAGTGACGATGATGAGATTGTGAGGACAGGGGGATACACACCGGACAGTGAGATGGGTCGGGTTCACAGTGACGATGAGGAGGTTATGAAGACAGGGTGATACACAGCGGACAGTGAGATGGGCCGGGTTCACAGTGAGGGACGAGTAGATTGTGAGGACAGAGCGATAGAGAATGGACAGTGAGATGGATCGGGTTCACAGTGAGCGACGAGGAGATTGTGAGGACAGGGTGATACACACCGGACAGTGAGATGGGCCGGGTTCACACTGAGGGTGAGGAGATTTTGAGGGATGAAGACATTGCGAGGACAGGGTGATACAGACTGGACAGTGATATGGGTCGGGTTCACAGTGTCGATGAGGAGGGTGTGAAGACAGGGTGATACACACCGGACAGTGACATGGGCCGGGTTCTCAATGAGGACGAGGAGATTGTGAAAGACAGGGTGATACAGACTGGACAGTGAGATGGATCGGATTCACGGTGAGGATGATGAGATTGAGAGGACAGGGTGATACACACTGGACAGTGAGATGGGTCGGGTTCACAGTCAGGGACGAGGAGATTGTGAGGACAGGGTCATCCACACATGACAGTGAGATGGGTCGGGTTCACAGTCAGGGACGAGGAGATTGTGAGGACAGGGTCATCCACACATGACAGTGAGATGGGCCGGGTTCACAGACAGGATGAGGAGATTGTGAGGACAGGGTGATCCACACCGGACAGTCAGATTGGTCAGGTTCACAGTGAGGATGATGAGATTGTGAGGCCAGGGTGATACACACCGGACAGTCAGATGGTCCGGGTTCACAGTGAGGGACGAGGAGATTGTGAGGACAGGATGATACAGACTGCACAGTGCTATGGGTTGGGTTCACAGTGAGGGACGAGGAGCTAGTGAGGACAGGGCGATACAGACTGGATACTGAGATGGGTCGGGTTCACAGTGACGATAAGGAAATTGTGATGACAGGGTGATACAGACTCGAACGTGAGGTGTGCCGGGTTCACAGTGAGGGACGAGGAGATTGTGAGGACAGGGTGATACACACCGGACAGTGAGATGGGTCAGGTTCACAGTGAGGATGATGAGATTGTGAGGACTGGGTGATACACACCGGACAGTGAGATGGTCCGGGTTCACAGTGAGGGACGAGGAGATTGTGAGGACAGGGTGATACAGACTGGACAATGAGATGGGTCAGGTACACAGTCGGGGAAGAGCAGATTGTGAGGACAGGGTGATATAGGCTGGACAGTGTGATGGGTTGGGTTCACAGTCAGGGATGAGGAGCTAGTGAGTACAGGGCGATACAGACTGGATACTTCGATGGGTCGGGTTCACAGTGACGATGAGGAAATTGTGACGACAGGGTGATACAGACTCGACCGTGAGGTAGGCCGGGTTCACAGTGAGGGACGAGGAGATTGTGAGGACAGGGTGCTACACACCGGACAGTGAGATGGGTCGGTTACACGGTGAGGGACGATGAGATTGTGAGGACAGGGTGATACAGACTGGCCACTGAGATGGGCTGGGTTCACAGTGAGGGACGAGGAGATTGTGAGAACAGTGTGATACACACCGGACAGGGAGATGGGTCGGGTTAACATTGAGGGACGAGGAGATTGTGACGACAGGGCGATACTGACAGGACAGTGAGATGGGTCAGGTTCACAGTGAGGAGATTGTGAGGACAGTGCGATACAGACCGGACAGTGAGATGGGCTGGGTTCACAGAGATGATGAGGAGGTTTTGAAGACAGGGTGATACACTCCGGACAGTGAGATGGGCCAGGTTCACAGTGAGGATGATGAGATTGTGAGGTCAGGGCGATACAGACTGGACAGTGAGATGGGTCGGGTTCACAGTGAGGAACGAGGAGATTGTGAGGACAGGGTGATGCAAACCGGACAGTGAGATGGGTCAGGTTCACAGTGGGGGACGAGAAGATTGTGAGGACAGGGTGATACACAGCGGACAGTGAGATGGGCCGGGTTCACAGTGAGGGACGTGTAGATTGTGAGGACAGGGTGATACAGACTGGACAGTCAGATGAGTAGGGTTCGCAGTGAGGGACGAGGAGATTGTGAAGACACGGTGATACAGACTTGACAGTGAGATGGGTTGGGTTCACAGTGAGGGATGAGGAGATTGTGAGGACAGGGCGATACACACCGGACAGTGAGATGGGTCAGCTTCACAGTGAGGATGATGAGATTGTGAGCACAGGGTGATACACAGCAGACAGTGAGATGGTACGGGTTCACAGTGAGGGACGAGTAGATTGTGAGGACAGTGTGATACAGACTGGACAGTCAGATGGTTCGGGTTCACAGTGAGGGACGAGGAGATTGTGAGGACAGGGTGATACAGACTGGACAGTGAGATGGGTTGTGTTCACAGTGAGGAACGAGGAGATTGTTAGGACAGGGTGATACACACTGGACAGTGAGAAGGGCCAGGTTCAGAGTGAGGATGAGGAGATTGTGAGGGATGAAGAGATTGCGAGGACAGTGTGATACAGACCGGACAGTGAGATGGGTCCGGTTCACAGTGAGGATGAGGAGATTGTGCGGGATGAAGAGATTGTGTGGACAGAGTGATACAGACTGGACAGTGAGATGGGTCGGGTTCACAGTAAGGGACGAGGAGATTGTGAGCACAGGGTGATACAGACTGGACAGTGATGTCGGTCGGGTTCACAGTGACGATGTGAAGGGTGTGAAGACAGGGTGATACACACTGGACAGTGAGATGGGTCGGGTTCACAGTGAGGGACGAGGAGATTGTGAGGACAGGGCGATACAGACTGGACAGTGAGATGGATCGGGTTGACGGTGAGGATGAGGAGATTGTGAGGACAGGGTGATACACACTGGACAGTGAGATGGGTCGGGTTCACAGTGAGGGACAAGGAGATTGTGCGGACAGGGTGATACACACAGGACAGTGAGATGGGCCGGTTTCACAGACAGGACGAGGAGATTGTGAAGTCAAGGTGATACAGACTGGACAGTCAGATGAGTCGGGTTCTCAGTGAGGGACGAGGAGATTGTGAGGACACGGAGATACAGACTGGACAGTGAGATGGGCTGGGTTCACAGAGACGATGAGGAGGTTTTGAAGACAGGGTGATACACTCCGGACAGTGAGATGGGCAGGTTCACAGTGAGGATGATGAGATTGTGAGGACAGGGCGATACAGACTGGACAGTGAGATGGGTCAGGTTGACAGTGAGGGACGAAGAGATTGTGAGGACAGGGTGATACCGACTGGACAGTGAGATGGGTCGGGTTCACAGTGAGGGACGAGAAGATTGTGAGGACAGTGTGATACACACCTGACAGTGAGATGGGCCATCTTCACAGTGAGGATGAGGAGATTGTGAGTACAGGGCGATAAACAACGGACAGACAGATGGGCCGGGTTCACAGTGACGATGATGAGATTGTGAGGACAGGGCGATACACACCGGACAGTGAGATGGGTCGGTTTCACAGTGAGGGACGAAGAGATTGTGAGGTCGGGGTGATACAGACTGGACAGTCAGATGGATCGGGTTCACGGTGAGGGACGATGAGATTGTGAGGACAGGGTGATACAGACTGGACAGTGAGATGGGTTGTGTTCACAGTGAGGGACGAGGAGATTGTTAGGACAGGGTGATACACACTGGACAGTGAGAAGGGCCAGGTTCAGAGTGAGGATGAGGAGATTGTGAGGGATGAAGAGATTGCGAGGACAGTGTGATACAGACCGGACAGTGAGATGGGTCGGGTTCACAGTGAGGATGAGGAGATTGTGCGGGATGAAGAGATTGTGTGGACAGAGTGATACAGACTGGACAGTGAGATGGGTCGGGTTCACAGTAAGGGACGAGGAGATTGTGAGCACAGGGTGATACAGACTGGACAGTGATGTCGGTCGGGTTCACAGTGACGATGAGAAGGGTGTGAAGACAGGGTGATACACACTGGACAGTGAGATGGGTCGGGTTCACAGTGAGGGACGAGGAGATTGTGAGGACAGGGCGATACAGACTGGACAGTGAGATGGATCGGGTTGACGGTGAGGATGAGGAGATTGTGAGTACAGGGCGATAAACAACGGACAGAGAGATGGGCCGGGTTCACAGTGACGATGATGAGATTGTGAGGACAGGGCGATACACACCGGACAGTGAGATGGGTCAGTTTCACAGAGAGGGACGAAGAGATTGTGAGGTCGGGGTGATACAGACTGGACAGTCAGATGGGTTTGGGTTCACAGTGAGGGATGAGGAGCTAGTGACGACAGGGCGATCCAGACTGGATACATAGATGGGTCGGGATCACAGTGACGATGAGGAATTTGTGAGGACAGGGTGATACACAGCAGACAGTAAGATGGGCCGGGTTCACAGTGAGGGACTAGTAGATTGTGAGGACAGGGTGATACAGACTGGACAGTGAGATGGGTTGGGTTCACAGAGAGGGACTGAGTAGCTAGTGAGGACAGCGCGATACAGACTGGATACTGAGATGGGTCGGGTACACAGTGACGATGAGGAAATTGTGAGGACAGGGTGATACAGACTGGACAGTGAGATGGGCCATCTTCACAGTGAGGATGAGGAGATTGTGAGCACAGGGCGATGCACACCGGACAGTGAGATGGGCCGGGTTCACAGTGACGATGATGAGATTGTGAGGACAGGGGGATACACACCGGACAGTGAGATGGGTCGGGTTCACAGTGACGATGAGGAGGTTATGAAGACAGGGTGATACACAGCGGACAGTGAGATGGGCCGGGTTCACAGTGAGGGACGAGTAGATTGTGAGGACAGAGCGATAGAGAATGGACAGTGAGATGGATCGGGTTCACAGTGAGGGACGAGGAGATTGTGAGGACAGGGTGATACACACCGGACAGTGAGATGGGCCGGGTTCACACTGAGGGTGAGGAGATTTTGAGGGATGAAGACATTGCGAGGACAGGGTGATACAGACTGGACAGTGATATGGGTCGGGTTCACAGTGTCGATGAGGAGGGTGTGAAGACAGGGTGATACACACCGGACAGTGACATGGGCCGGGTTCTCAATGAGGACGAGGAGATTGTGAAAGACAGGGTGATACAGACTGGACAGTGAGATGGATCGGATTCACGGTGAGGATGATGAGATTGAGAGGACAGGGTGATACACACTGGACAGTGAGATGGGTCGGGTTCACAGTCAGGGACGAGGAGATTGTGAGGACAGGGTCATCCACACATGACAGTGAGATGGGTCGGGTTCACAGTCAGGGACGAGGAGATTGTGAGGACAGGGTCATCCACACATGACAGTGAGATGGGCCGGGTTCACAGACAGGATGAGGAGATTGTGAGGACAGGGTGATCCACACCGGACAGTCAGATTGGTCAGGTTCACAGTGAGGATGATGAGATTGTGAGGCCAGGGTGATACACACCGGACAGTCAGATGGTCCGGGTTCACAGTGAGGGACGAGGAGATTGTGAGGACAGGATGATACAGACTGCACAGTGCTATGGGTTGGGTTCACAGTGAGGGACGAGGAGCTAGTGAGGACTGGGCGATACAGACTGGATACTGAGATGGGTCGGGTTCACAGTGACGATAAGGAAATTGTGATGACAGGGTGATACAGACTCGAACGTGAGGTGTGCCGGGTTCACAGTGAGGGACGAGGAGATTGTGAGGACAGGGTGATACACACCGGACAGTGAGATGGGTCAGGTTCACAGTGAGGATGATGAGATTGTGAGGACTGGGTGATACACACCGGACAGTGAGATGGTCCGGGTTCACAGTGAGGGACGAGGAGATTGTGAGGACAGGGTGATACAGACTGGACAATGAGATGGGTCAGGTACACAGTCGGGGAAGAGGAGATTGTGAGGACAGGGTGATATAGGCTGGACAGTGTGATGGGTTGGGTTCACAGTCAGGGATGAGGAGCTAGTGAGTACAGGGCGATACAGACTGGATACTTCGATGGGTCGGGTTCACAGTGACGATGAGGAAATTGTGACGACAGGGTGATACAGACTCGACCGTGAGGTAGGCCGGGTTCACAGTGAGGGACGAGGAGATTGTGAGGACAGGGTGCTACACACCGGACAGTGAGATGGGTCGGTTACACGGTGAGGGACGATGAGATTGTGAGGACAGGGTGATACAGACTGGCCACTGAGATGGGCTGGGTTCACAGTGAGGGACGAGGAGATTGTGAGAACAGTGTGATACACACCGGACAGGGAGATGGGTCGGGTTAACATTGAGGGACGAGGAGATTGTGACGACAGGGCGATACTGACAGGACAGTGAGATGGGTCAGGTTCACAGTGAGGAGATTGTGAGGACAGTGCGATACAGACCGCACAGTGAGATGGGCTGGGTTCACAGAGATGATGAGGAGGTTTTGAAGACAGGGTGATACACTCCGGACAGTGAGATGGGCCAGGTTCACAGTGAGGATGATGAGATTGTGAGGTCAGGGCGATACAGACTGGACAGTGAGATGGGTCGGGTTCACAGTGAGGAACGAGGTGATTGTGAGGACAGGGTGATGCAAACCGGACAGTGAGATGGGTCAGGTTCACAGTGGGGGACGAGAAGATTGTGAGGACAGGGTGATACACAGCGGACAGTGAGATGGGCCGGGTTCACAGTGAGGGACGTGTAGATTGTGAGGACAGGGTGATACAGACTGGACAGTCAGATGAGTAGGGTTCGCAGTGAGGGACGAGGAGATTGTGAAGACACGGTGATACAGACTTGACAGTGAGATGGGTTGGGTTCACAGTGAGGGATGAGGAGATTGTGAGGACAGGGCGATACACACCGGACAGTGAGATGGGTCAGCTTCACAGTGAGGATGATGAGATTGTGAGCACAGGGTGATACACAGCAGACAGTGAGATGGTACGGGTTCACAGTGAGGGACGAGTAGATTGTGAGGACAGTGTGATACAGACTGGACAGTCAGACGGTTCGGGTTCACAGTGAGGGACGAGGAGATTGTGAGGACAGGGTGATACAGACTGGACAGTGAGATGGGTTGTGTTCACAGTGAGGAACGAGGAGATTGTTAGGACAGGGTGATACACACTGGACAGTGAGAAGGGCCAGGTTCAGAGTGAGGATGAGGAGATTGTGAGGGATGAAGAGATTGCGAGGACAGTGTGATACAGACCGGACAGTGAGATGGGTCCGGTTCACAGTGAGGATGAGGAGATTGTGCGGGATGAAGAGATTGTGTGGACAGAGTGATACAGACTGGACAGTGAGATGGGTCGGGTTCACAGTAAGGGACGAGGAGATTGTGAGCACAGGGTGATACAGACTGGACAGTGATGTCGGTCGGGTTCACAGTGACGATGAGAAGGGTGTGAAGACGGGGTGATACACACTGGACAGTGAGATGGGTCGGGTTCACAGTGAGGGACGAGGAGATTGTGAGGACAGGGCGATACAGACTGGACAGTGAGATGGATCGGGTTGACGGTGAGGATGAGGAGATTGTGAGGACAGGGTGATACACACTGGACAGTGAGATGGGTCGGGTTCACAGTGAGGGACAAGGAGATTGTGCGGACAGGGTGATACACACAGGACAGTGAGATGGGCCGGTTTCACAGACAGGACGAGGAGATTGTGAAGTCAAGGTGATACAGACTGGACAGTCAGATGAGTCGGGTTCTCAGTGAGGGACGAGGAGATTGTGAGGACACGGAGATACAGACTGGACAGTGAGATGGGCTGGGTTCACAGAGACGATGAGGAGGTTTTGAAGACAGGGTGATACACTCCGGACAGTGAGATGGGCAGGTTCACAGTGAGGATGATGAGATTGTGAGGACAGGGCGATACAGACTGGACAGTGAGATGGGTCAGGTTGACAGTGAGGGACGAAGAGATTGTGAGGACAGGGTGATACCGACTGGACAGTGAGATGGGTCGGGTTCACAGTGAGGGACGAGAAGATTGTGAGGACAGTGTGATACACACCTGACAGTGAGATGGGCCATCTTCACAGTGAGGATGAGGAGATTGTGAGTACAGGGCGATAAACAACGGACAGACAGATGGGCCGGGTTCACAGTGACGATGATGAGATTGTGAGGACAGGGCGATACACACCGGACAGTGAGATGGGTCGGTTTCACAGTGAGGGACGAAGAGATTGTGAGGTCGGGGTGATACAGACTGGACAGTCAGATGGATCGGGTTCACGGTGAGGGACGATGAGATTGTGAGGACAGGGTGATACAGACTGGACAGTGAGATGGGTTGTGTTCACAGTGAGGGACGAGGAGATTGTTAGGACAGGGTGATACACACTGGACAGTGAGAAGGGCCAGGTTCAGAGTGAGGATGAGGAGATTGTGAGGGATGAAGAGATTGCGAGGACAGTGTGATACAGACCGGACAGTGAGATGGGTCGGGTTCACAGTGAGGATGAGGAGATTGTGCGGGATGAAGAGATTGTGTGGACAGAGTGATACAGACTGGACAGTGAGATGGGTCGGGTTCACAGTAAGGGACGAGGAGATTGTGAGCACAGGGTGATACAGACTGGACAGTGATGTCGGTCGGGTTCACAGTGACGATGAGAAGGGTGTGAAGACAGGGTGATACACACTGGACAGTGAGATGGGTCGGGTTCACAGTGAGGGACGAGGAGATTGTGAGGACAGGGCGATACAGACTGGACAGTGAGATGGATCGGGTTGACGGTGAGGATGAGGAGATTGTGAGTACAGGGCGATAAACAACGGACAGAGAGATGGGCCGGGTTCACAGTGACGATGATGAGATTGTGAGGACAGGGCGATACACACCGGACAGTGAGATGGGTCAGTTTCACAGAGAGGGACGAAGAGATTGTGAGGTCGGGGTGATACAGACTGGACAGTCAGATGGGTTTGGGTTCACAGTGAGGGATGAGGAGCTAGTGACGACAGGGCGATCCAGACTGGATACATAGATGGGTCGGGATCACAGTGACGATGAGGAATTTGTGAGGACAGGGTGATACACAGCAGACAGTAAGATGGGCCGGGTTCACAGTGAGGGACTAGTAGATTGTGAGGACAGGGTGATACAGACTGGACAGTGAGATGGGTTGGGTTCACAGAGAGGGACTGAGTAGCTAGTGAGGACAGCGCGATACAGACTGGATACTGAGATGGGTCGGGTACACAGTGACGATGAGGAAATTGTGAGGACAGGGTGATACAGACTGGACAGTGAGATGGGCCATCTTCACAGTGAGGATGAGGAGATTGTGAGCACAGGGCGATGCACACCGGACAGTGAGATGGGCCGGGTTCACAGTGACGATGATGAGATTGTGAGGACAGGGGGATACACACCGGACAGTGAGATGGGTCGGGTTCACAGTGACGATGAGGAGGTTATGAAGACAGGGTGATACACAGCGGACAGTGAGATGGGCCGGGTTCACAGTGAGGGACGAGTAGATTGTGAGGACAGAGCGATAGAGAATGGACAGTGAGATGGATCGGGTTCACAGTGAGGGACGAGGAGATTGTGAGGACAGGGTGATACACACCGGACAGTGAGATGGGCCGGGTTCACACTGAGGGTGAGGAGATTTTGAGGGATGAAGACATTGCGAGGACAGGGTGATACAGACTGGACAGTGATATGGGTCGGGTTCACAGTGTCGATGAGGAGGGTGTGAAGACAGGGTGATACACACCGGACAGTGACATGGGCCGGGTTCTCAATGAGGACGAGGAGATTGTGAAAGACAGGGTGATACAGACTGGACAGTGAGATGGATCGGATTCACGGTGAGGATGATGAGATTGAGAGGACAGGGTGATACACACTGGACAGTGAGATGGGTCGGGTTCACAGTCAGGGACGAGGAGATTGTGAGGACAGGGTCATCCACACATGACAGTGAGATGGGTCGGGTTCACAGTCAGGGACGAGGAGATTGTGAGGACAGGGTCATCCACACATGACAGTGAGATGGGCCGGGTTCACAGACAGGATGAGGAGATTGTGAGGACAGGGTGATCCACACCGGACAGTCAGATTGGTCAGGTTCACAGTGAGGATGATGAGATTGTGAGGCCAGGGTGATACACACCGGACAGTCAGATGGTCCGGGTTCACAGTGAGGGACGAGGAGATTGTGAGGACAGGATGATACAGACTGCACAGTGCTATGGGTTGGGTTCACAGTGAGGGACGAGGAGCTAGTGAGGACAGGGCGATACAGACTGGATACTGAGATGGGTCGGGTTCACAGTGACGATAAGGAAATTGTGATGACAGGGTGATACAGACTCGAACGTGAGGTGTGCCGGGTTCACAGTGAGGGACGAGGAGATTGTGAGGACAGGGTGATACACACCGGACAGTGAGATGGGTCAGGTTCACAGTGAGGATGATGAGATTGTGAGGACTGGGTGATACACACCGGACAGTGAGATGGTCCGGGTTCACAGTGAGGGACGAGGAGATTGTGAGGACAGGGTGATACAGACTGGACAATGAGATGGGTCAGGTACACAGTCGGGGAAGAGGAGATTGTGAGGACAGGGTGATATAGGCTGGACAGTGTGATGGGTTGGGTTCACAGTCAGGGATGAGGAGCTAGTGAGTACAGGGCGATACAGACTGGATACTTCGATGGGTCGGGTTCACAGTGACGATGAGGAAATTGTGACGACAGGGTGATACAGACTCGACCGTGAGGTAGGCCGGGTTCACAGTGAGGGACGAGGAGATTGTGAGGACAGGGTGCTACACACCGGACAGTGAGATGGGTCGGTTACACGGTGAGGGACGATGAGATTGTGAGGACAGGGTGATACAGACTGGCCACTGAGATGGGCTGGGTTCACAGTGAGGGACGAGGAGATTGTGAGAACAGTGTGATACACACCGGACAGGGAGATGGGTCGGGTTAACATTGAGGGACGAGGAGATTGTGACGACAGGGCGATACTGACAGGACAGTGAGATGGGTCAGGTTCACAGTGAGGAGATTGTGAGGACAGTGCGATACAGACCGGACAGTGAGATGGGCTGGGTTCACAGAGATGATGAGGAGGTTTTGAAGACAGGGTGATACACTCCGGACAGTGAGATGGGCCAGGTTCACAGTGAGGATGATGAGATTGTGAGGTCAGGGCGATACAGACTGGACAGTGAGATGGGTCGGGTTCACAGTGAGGAACGAGGAGATTGTGAGGACAGGGTGATGCAAACCGGACAGTGAGATGGGTCAGGTTCACAGTGGGGGACGAGAAGATTGTGAGGACAGGGTGATACACAGCGGACAGTGAGATGGGCCGGGTTCACAGTGAGGGACGTGTAGATTGTGAGGACAGGGTGATACAGACTGGACAGTCAGATGAGTAGGGTTCGCAGTGAGGGACGAGGAGATTGTGAAGACACGGTGATACAGACTTGACAGTGAGATGGGTTGGGTTCACAGTGAGGGATGAGGAGATTGTGAGGACAGGGCGATACACACCGGACAGTGAGATGGGTCAGCTTCACAGTGAGGATGATGAGATTGTGAGCACAGGGTGATACACAGCAGACAGTGAGATGGTACGGGTTCACAGTGAGGGACGAGTAGATTGTGAGGACAGTGTGATACAGACTGGACAGTCAGATGGTTCGGGTTCACAGTGAGGGACGAGGAGATTGTGAGGACAGGGTGATACAGACTGGACAGTGAGATGGGTTGTGTTCACAGTGAGGAACGAGGAGATTGTTAGGACAGGGTGATACACACTGGACAGTGAGAAGGGCCAGGTTCAGAGTGAGGATGAGGAGATTGTGAGGGATGAAGAGATTGCGAGGACAGTGTGATACAGACCGGACAGTGAGATGGGTCGGGTTCACAGTGAGGATGAGGAGATTGTGCGGGATGAAGAGATTGTGTGGACAGAGTGATACAGACTGGACAGTGAGATGGGTCGGGTTCACAGTAAGGGACGAGGAGATTGTGAGCACAGGGTGATACAGACTGGACAGTGATGTCGGTCGGGTTCACAGTGACGATGAGAAGGGTGTGAAGACAGGGTGATACACACTGGACAGTGAGATGGGTCGGGTTCACAGTGAGGGACGAGGAGATTGTGAGGACAGGGCGATACAGACTGGACAGTGAGATGGATCGGGTTGACGGTGAGGATGAGGAGATTGTGAGGACAGGGTGATACACACTGGACAGTGAGATGGGTCGGGTTCACAGTGAGGGACAAGGAGATTGTGCGGACAGGGTGATACACACAGGACAGTGAGATGGGCCGGTTTCACAGACAGGACGAGGAGATTGTGAAGTCAAGGTGATACAGACTGGACAGTCAGATGAGTCGGGTTCTCAGTGAGGGACGAGGAGATTGTGAGGACACGGAGATACAGACTGGACAGTGAGATGGGCTGGGTTCACAGAGACGATGAGGAGGTTTTGAAGACAGGGTGATACACTCCGGACAGTGAGATGGGCAGGTTCACAGTGAGGATGATGAGATTGTGAGGACAGGGCGATACAGACTGGACAGTGAGATGGGTCAGGTTGACAGTGAGGGACGAAGAGATTGTGAGGACAGGGTGATACCGACTGGACAGTGAGATGGGTCGGGTTCACAGTGAGGGACGAGAAGATTGTGAGGACAGTGTGATACACACCTGACAGTGAGATGGGCCATCTTCACAGTGAGGATGAGGAGATTGTGAGTACAGGGCGATAAACAACGGACAGACAGATGGGCCGGGTTCACAGTGACGATGATGAGATTGTGAGGACAGGGCGATACACACCGGACAGTGAGATGGGTCGGTTTCACAGTGAGGGACGAAGAGATTGTGAGGTCGGGGTGATACAGACTGGACAGTCAGATGGATCGGGTTCACGGTGAGGGACGATGAGATTGTGAGGACAGGGTGATACAGACTGGACAGTGAGATGGGTTGTGTTCACAGTGAGGGACGAGGAGATTGTTAGGACAGGGTGATACACACTGGACAGTGAGAAGGGCCAGGTTCAGAGTGAGGATGAGGAGATTGTGAGGGATGAAGAGATTGCGAGGACAGTGTGATACAGACCGGACAGTGAGATGGGTCGGGTTCACAGTGAGGATGAGGAGATTGTGCGGGATGAAGAGATTGTGTGGACAGAGTGATACAGACTGGACAGTGAGATGGGTCGGGTTCACAGTAAGGGACGAGGAGATTGTGAGCACAGGGTGATACAGACTGGACAGTGATGTCGGTCGGGTTCACAGTGACGATGAGAAGGGTGTGAAGACAGGGTGATACACACTGGACAGTGAGATGGGTCGGGTTCACAGTGAGGGACGAGGAGATTGTGAGGACAGGGCGATACAGACTGGACAGTGAGATGGATCGGGTTGACGGTGAGGATGAGGAGATTGTGAGGACAGGGTGATACACACTGGACAGTGAGATGGGTCGGATTCACAGTGAGGGACAAGGAGATTGTGCGGACAGGGTGATACACACAGGACAGTGAGATGGGCCGGTTTCACAGACAGGACGAGGAGATTGTGAAGTCAAGGTGATACAGACTGGACAGTCAGATGAGTCGGGTTCTCAGTGAGGGACGAGGAGATTGTGAGGACACGGAGATACAGACTGGACAGTGAGATGGGCTGGGTTCACAGAGACGATGAGGAGGTTTTGAAGACAGGGTGATACACTCCGGACAGTGAGATGGGCAGGTTCACAGTGAGGATGATGAGATTGTGAGGACAGGGCGATACAGACTGGACAGTGAGATGGGTCAGGTTGACAGTGAGGGACGAAGAGATTGTGAGGACAGGGTGATACCGACTGGACAGTGAGATGGGTCGGGTTCACAGTGAGGGACGAGAAGATTGTGAGGACAGTGTGATACACACCTGACAGTGAGATGGGCCATCTTCACAGTGAGGATGAGGAGATTGTGAGTACAGGGCGATAAACAACGGACAGACAGATGGGCCGGGTTCACAGTGACGATGATGAGATTGTGAGGACAGGGCGATACACACCGGACAGTGAGATGGGTCGGTTTCACAGTGAGGGACGAAGAGATTGTGAGGTCGGGGTGATACAGACTGGACAGTGAGATGGATCGGGTTCACGGTGAGGGACGATGAGATTGTGAGGACAGGGTGATACAGACTGGACAGTGAGATGGGTTGTGTTCACAGTGAGGGACGAGGAGATTGTTAGGACAGGGTGATACACACTGGACAGTGAGAAGGGCCAGGTTCAGAGTGAGGATGAGGAGATTGTGAGGGATGAAGAGATTGCGAGGACAGTGTGATACAGACCGGACAGTGAGATGGGTCGGGTTCACAGTGAGGATGAGGAGATTGTGCGGGATGAAGAGATTGTGTGGACAGAGTGATACAGACTGGACAGTGAGATGGGTCGGGTTCACAGTAAGGGACGAGGAGATTGTGAGCACAGGGTGATACAGACTGGACAGTGATATCGGTCGGGTTCACAGTGACGATGAGAAGGGTGTGAAGACAGGGTGATACACACTGGACAGTGAGATGGGTCGGGTTCACAGTGAGGGACGAGGAGATTGTGAGGACAGGGCGATACAGACTGGACAGTGAGATGGATCGGGTTGACGGTGAGGATGAGGAGATTGTGAGGACAGGGTGATACCGACTGGACAGTGAGATGGGTCGGGTTCACAGTGAGGGACGAGAAGATTGTGAGGACAGTGTGATACACACCTGACAGTGAGATGGGCCATGTTCACAGTGAGGATGAGGAGATTGTGAGTACAGGGCGATAAACATCGGACAGAGAGATGGGCCGGGTTCACAGTGACGATGATGAGATTGTGAGGACAGGGCGATACACACCGGACAGTGAGATGGGTCAGTTTCACAGAGAGGGACGAAGAGATTGTGAGGTCGGGGTGATACAGACTGGACAGTCAGATGGGTTTGGGTTCACAGTGAGGGATGAGGAGCTAGTGACGACAGGGCGATCCAGACTGGATACATAGATGGGTCGGGATCACAGTGACGATGAGGAATTTGTGAGGACAGGGTGATACACAGCAGACAGTAAGATGGGCCGGGTTCACAGTGAGGGACTAGTAGATTGTGAGGACAGGGTGATACAGACTGGACAGTGAGATGGGTTGGGTTCACAGAGAGGGACTGAGTAGCTAGTGAGGACAGCGCGATACAGACTGGATACTGAGATGGGTCGGGTACACAGTGACGATGAGGAAATTGTGAGGACAGGGTGATACAGACTGGACAGTGAGATGGGCCATCTTCACAGTGAGGATGAGGAGATTGTGAGCACAGGGCGATGCACACCGGACAGTGAGATGGGCCGGGTTCACAGTGACGATGATGAGATTGTGAGGACAGGGGGATACACACCGGACAGTGAGATGGGTCGGGTTCACAGTGACGATGAGGAGGTTATGAAGACAGGGTGATACACAGCGGACAGTGAGATGGGCCGGGTTCACAGTGAGGGACGAGTAGATTGTGAGGACAGAGCGATAGAGAATGGACAGTGAGATGGATCGGGTTCACAGTGAGGGACGAGGAGATTGTGAGGACAGGGTGATACACACCGGACAGTGAGATGGGCCGGGTTCACACTGAGGATGAGGAGATTTTGAGGGATGAAGACATTGCGAGGACAGGGTGATACAGACTGGACAGTGATATGGGTCGGGTTCACAGTGTCGATGAGGAGGGTGTGAAGACAGGGTGATACACACCGGACAGTGACATGGGCCGGGTTCTTAATGAGGACGAGGAGATTGTGAAAGACAGGGTGATACAGACTGGACAGTGAGATGGATCGGATTCACGGTGAGGATGATGAGATTGAGAGGACAGGGTGATACACACTGGACAGTGAGATGGGTCGGGTTCACAGTCAGGGACGAGGAGATTGTGAGGACAGGGTCATCCACACATGACAGTGAGATGGGCCGGGTTCACAGACAGGATGAGGAGATTGTGAGGACAGGGTGATCCACACCGGACAGTCAGATTGGTCAGGTTCACAGTGAGGATGATGAGATTGTGAGGCCAGGGTGATACACACCGGACAGTCAGATGGTCCGGGTTCACAGTGAGGGACGAGGAGATTGTGAGGACAGGATGATACAGACTGCACAGTGCTATGGGTTGGGTTCACAGTGAGGGACGAGGAGCTAGTGAGGACAGGGCGATACAGACTGGATACTGAGATGGGTCGGGTTCACAGTGACGATAAGGAAATTGTGATGACAGGGTGATACAGACTCGAACGTGAGGTGGGCCGGGTTCACAGTGAGGGACGAGGAGATTGTGAGGACAGGGTGATACACACCGGACAGTGAGATGGGCCAGATTCACAGTGACGATGATGAGATTGTGAAGACAGGGTGATACACACCGGACAGTGAGATGGGCCGGATTCACAGTGAGGGACGAGTATATTGTGAGGACAGGATGATACAGACTGGACAGTGAGATGGGTCGAGTTCACAGTCAGGGAGGAGGAGACTGTGAGGAAAGGTGATCCACACCGGACAGTGAGATGGGTCAGGTTCACAGTGAGGATGATGAGATTGTGAGGACTGGGTGATACACACCGGACAGTGAGATGGTCCGGGTTCACAGTGAGGGACGAGGAGATTGTGAGGACAGGGTGATACAGACTGGACAATGAGATGGGTCAGGTTCACAGTCGGGGAAGAGGAGATTGTGAGGACAGGGTGATATAGGCTGGACAGTGTGATGGGTTGGGTTCACAGTCAGGGATGAGGAGCTAGTGAGTACAGGGCGATACAGACTGGATACTTCGATGGGTCGGGTTCACAGTGACGATGAGGAAATTGTGACGACAGGGTGATACAGACTCGACCGTGAGGTAGGCCGGGTTCACAGTGAGGGACGAGGAGATTGTGAGGACAGGGTGCTACACACCGGACAGTGAGATGGGTCGGTTACACGGTGAGGGACGATGAGATTGTGAGGACAGGGTGATACAGACTGGCCACTGAGATGGGCTGGGTTCACAGTGAGGGACGAGGAGATTGTGAGAACAGTGTGATACACACCGGACAGGGAGATGGGTCGGGTTAACATTGAGGGACGAGGAGATTGTGACGACAGGGCGATACTGACAGGACAGTGAGATGGGTCAGGTTCACAGTGAGGAGATTGTGAGGACAGTGCGATACAGACCGGACAGTGAGATGGGCTGGGCTCACAGAGACGATGAGGAGGTTTTGAAGACAGGGTGATACACTCCGGACAGTGAGATGGGCCAGGTTCAAGTGAGGATGATGAGATTGTGAGGTCAGGGCGATACAGACTGGACAGTGAGATGGGTCGGGTTCACAGTGAGGAACGAGGAGATTGTGAGGACAGGGTGATGCAAACCGGACAGTGAGATGGGTCAGGTTCACAGTGGGGGACGAGAAGATTGTGAGGACAGGGTGATACACAGCGGACAGTGAGATGGGCCGGGTTCACAGTGAGGGACATGTAGATTGTGAGGACAGGGTGATACAGACTGGACAGTCAGATGAGTAGGGTTCGCAGTGAGGGACGAGGAGATTGTGAAGACACGGTGATACAGACTTGACAGTGAGATGGGTTGGGTTCACAGTGAGGGATGAGGAGATTGTGAGGACAGGGCGATACACACCGGACAGTGAGATGGGTCAGCTTCACAGTGAGGATGATGAGATTGTGAGCACAGGGTGATACACAGCAGACAGTGAGATGGTACGGGTTCACAGTGAGGGACGAGTAGATTGTGAGGACAGTGTGATACAGACTGGACAGTCAGATGGTTCGGGTTCACAGTGAGGAACGAGGAGATTGTGAGGACAGGGTGATACAGACTGGACAGTGAGATGGGTTGTGTTCACAGTGAGGAACGAGGAGATTGTTAGGACAGGGTGATACACACTGGACAGTGAGAAGGGCCAGGTTCAGAGTGAGGATGAGGAGATTGTGAGCGATGAAGAGATTGCGAGGACAGTGTGATACAGACCGGACAGTGAGATGGGTCGGGTTCACAGTGAGGATGAGGAGATTGTGCGGGATGAAGAGATTGTGTGGACAGAGTGATACAGACTGGACAGTGAGATGGGTCGGGTTCACAGTAAGGGACGAGGAGATTGTGAGCACAGGGTGATACAGACTGGACAGTGATGTCGGTCGGGTTCACAGTGACGATGAGAAGGGTGTGAAGACAGGGTGATACACACTGGACAGTGAGATGGGTCGGGTTCACAGTGAGGGATGAGGAGATTGTGAGGACAGGGCGATACAGACTGGACAGTGAGATGGATCGGGTTGACGGTGAGGATGAGGAGATTGTGAGGACAGGGTGATACACACTGGACAGTGAGATGGGTCGGGTTCACAGTGAGGGACAAGGAGATTGTGCGGACAGGGTGATACACACAGGACAGTGAGATGGGCCGGTTTCACAGACAGGACGAGGAGATTGTGAAGTCAAGGTGATACAGACTGGACAGTCAGATGAGTCGGGTTCTCAGTGAGGGACGAGAAGATTGTGAGGACAGTGTGATACACACCTGACAGTGAGATGGGCCATCTTCACAGTGAGGATGAGGAGATTGTGAGTACAGGGCGATAAACAACGGACAGAGAGATGGGCCGGGTTCACAGTGACGATGATGAGATTGTGAGGACAGGGCGATACACACCGGACAGTGAGATGGGTCGGTTTCACAGTGAGGGACGAAGAGATTGTGAGGTCGGGGTGATACAGACTGGACAGTGAGATGGATCGGGTTCACGGTGAGGGACGATGAGATTGTGAGGACAGGGTGATACAGACTGGACAGTGAGATGGGTTGTGTTCACAGTGAGGGACGAGGAGATTGTTAGGACAGGGTGATACACACTGGACAGTGAGAAGGGCCAGGTTCAGAGTGAGGATGAGGAGATTGTGAGGGATGAAGAGATTGCGAGGACAGTGTGATACAGACCGGACAGTGAGATGGGTCGGGTTCACAGTGAGGATGAGGAGATTGTGCGGGATGAAGAGATTGTGTGGACAGAGTGATACAGACTGGACAGTGAGATGGGTCGTGTTCACAGTAAGGGACGAGCAGATTGTGAGCACAGGGTCATACAGACTGGACAGTGATATCGGTCGGGTTCACAGTGACGATGAGAAGGGTGTGAAGACAGGGTGATACACACTGGACAGTGAGATGGTCCGGGTTCACAGTGAGGGACGAGGAGATTGTGAGGACCGGGTGATACAGACTGGGCAGTGAGATGGGTCAGGTTCACAGTGAGGGAAGAGGAGATTGTGAGGACAGGGTGATACAGACTGCACAGTGAGATGGGCCAGGTTCACAGTCAGAATGATGAAATTGTGAGGACAGGGCGATACACACCGGACGGTGAGATGGGTCGGGTTCACAGTGAGGGACGAGGAGATTGTTAGGACAGGGTGATACACACTGGACAGTGAGAAGGGCCAGGTTCAGAGTGAGGATGAGGAGATTGTGCGGGATGAAGAGATTGAGTGGACAGAGTGATACAGACTGGACAGTGAGATGGGTCGGGTTCACAGTAAGGGACGAGGAGATTGTGAGCACAGGGTGATACAGACTGGACAGTGATATCGGTCGGGTTCACAGTGACGATGAGAAGGGTGTGAAGACAGGGTGATACACACTGGACAGTGAGATGGTCCGGGTTCACAGTGAGGGACGAGGAGATTGTGAGGACAGGGTGATACAGACTGGACAATGAGATGGGTCAGGTTCACAGTCGGGGAAGAGGTGAATGTGAGGACAGGGTGATATAGGCTGGACAGTGTGATGGGTTGGGTTCACAGTGAGGGATGAGGAGCTAGTGAATACAGGGCGATACAGACTGGATACTGCGATGGGTCGGGTTCACAGTAACGATGAGGAAATTGTGACGACAGGGTGATACAGACTCGACCGTGAGGTAGGCCGGGTTCACAGTGAGGGACGAGGAGATTGTGAGGACAGGCTGCTACACACCGGGCAGTGAGATGGGTCGGGTTCACAGTGACGATGAGGAGGTTGTGAAGACAGGGTGATATACACCGGACAGTGAGATGGGTCGAGTTCACAGTCAGGGACGAGGAGACTGTGAAGACAGGGTGATCCACACCCGAAAGTGAGATGTGTCAGGTTCACAGTGAGGATGATGAGATTGTGAGGACAGGGTGATACACACCGGACAGTGAGATGGTCCGGGTTCACAGTGAGGGACGAGGAGATTGTGAGGACCGGGTGATACAGACTGCACAGTGAGATGGGCCAGGTTCACAGTCAGAATGATGAAATTGTGAGGACAGGGCGATACACACCGGACGGTGAGATGGGTCGGGTTCACAGTGACGATGAGGAGGTTATGAAGACAGGGTGATACACAGCGGACAGCGAGATGGGCCGGGTTCACAGTGAGGGACGAGTAGATTGCGAGGACAGAGCGAGAGAGACTGGACAGTGAGATGGGTCGGGTTCACAGTAAGGGACGAGGAGATTGTGAGCACAGGGTGATACAGATTGGACAGTAATATGGGTCGGGTTAACAGTAACGAGGAGGAGGGTGGGAAGACAGGGTGATACACACCGGACAGTGATATGGGCCGGGTACTCAGTGAGGACGAGGAGATTGTGAGGACAGGGTGATACAGACTGGACAGTGAGATGGATCGGTTTAACGGTGAGGATGAGGAGATTGTGAGGACAGGGTGATACACACCGGACAGTGAGATGGGCCAGGTTCACAGTGACGATGATGAGATTGTGAGGAAAGGGCGATACACACCGGACAGGGAGATGGGTCGGGTTCACAGTGACGATGAGGAGGTTATGAAGACAGGGTGATACACAGCGGACAGTGAGATGGGCCGCGTTCACAGTGAGGGACGAGTAGATTGTGAGGACAGAGTGATAGAGACTGCACAGTGAGATGGATCGGGTTCAGAGTGAGGGACGAGGAGATTGTGAGGACAGGGTGATACCCACCGGACAGTGAGATGGGCCGTGTTCACAGTGAGGATGAGGAGGGTGTAAGACAGGGTGATACACACCGGAAAGTGACATGGGCCGGGTTCTCAGTGAGGACGAGGAGATTGTGATGACAGGGTGATACAGACTCGACCGTGAGGTGGGCCGTGTTCACAGTGAGGGACGAGGAGATTGTGAGGACAGGGTGATACACACCGGACAGTGAGATGGGCCAGGTTCACAATGACGATGATGAGATTGTGAGGACAGGGCGATACACACCGGACAGTGAGATGGGTCGGGTTCACAGTGACGATGAGGAGGTTGTGAAGACAGGGTGATACACACCGGACAGTGAGATGGGCCGGATTCACAGTGAGGGACGACTATATTGTGAGGACAGGGTGAGACAGACTGGACAGTGAGATGGGTCAGGTTCACAGTGAGGGAAGAGGAGATTGTGAGGACAGGGTGATACAGACTTGACAGTGTGATGGGTTGGGTTCACAGTGAGGGACGAGGAGCTAGTGATGACAGGGCGATACAGACTGGATACTGCGATGGGTCGGGTTCACAGTGACGATGAGGAAATTGTGATGACAGGGTGATACAGACTCGACTGTGAGGTGGGCCGGATTCACAGTTAGGGACGAGGAGATTGTGAGGACAGGGCGTTACTCACCGGACAGTGAGATGGGCCGGGTTCACAGTGACGATGATGAGATTGTTAGGACAGGGCGATACACACCGGACAGTGACATGGGTCTGGTTTACAGTGACGATGAGGAGGTTATGAAGACAGGGTGATACACAGCGGACAGCGAGATGGGCCGGGTTCACAGTGAGGGACGAGTAGATTGTGAGGACAGAGTGAGAGAGACTGGACAGTGAGATGGATCGGGTTCACAGTGAGGGACGAGCAGATCGTGAGGACAGCGTGATACACACCGGACAGTGAGATGGGTTGGGTTCACAATGAGGGACGAGGAGCTAGTGAGGACAGGGCGATACAGACTGGATACTGAGATGGGTCGGGTTCACAGTGGCGATGAGGAAATTGTGATGACAGGGTGATACAGACTCGACCGTGAGGTGGGCCGGGTTCACAGTGAGAGACGAGGAGATTGTGAGGACTGGGTGATACACACCGGACAGTGAGATGGGCCAGGTTCACAGTGACGATGATGAGATCATGAGGACAGGGTGATAAACACCGGACAGGGAGATGGGTCGGGTTCACAGTGACGATGAGGAGGTTATAAAGACAGGGTGATACACAGCGGACAGTGAGATGGGTCAGGTTCACAGTGAGGATGATGAGATTGTGAGGACAGGGTGATACACACCGGACAGTGAGATGGTCCGGGTTCACAGTGAGAGACGAGGAGATTGTGAGGACCGGGTGATACAGACTGGATAGTGAGATGGGTCAGGTTCACAGTGAGGGAAGAGGAGATTGTGAGGAGTGGGTGATCAAGACTGCACAGTGAGATGGGCCAGGTTCACAGTCAGAATGATGAAATTGTGTGGACAGGGTGATACAGACTGGACGGTGAGATGGGTCGGGTTCACAGTGAGGGACGAGGAGACTGTTAGGACAGGGTGATACAGACTCGACAGTGAGATGGGCGAGGTTCACAGTGAGGGACGAGAAGATTTTGAGGACAGGGTGATACACACAGGACAGTGAGATGGGCCGGGTTCACAGTGAGGATGAGGAGATTGTGAGCACAGGGCGATACACACCGGACAGTGAGATGGGCCGGGTTCACAGTGACGATAATGAGATTGTGAGGACAGGGCGATACACACCGGACAGTGAGTTGGGTCGGGTTCACAGTGACGATGAGGAGGTTATGAAGACAGTGTGACACACAGCGGACAGCAAGATGGGCCGGGTTCACAGTGAGGGACGAGGAGATCGTGAGGACAGGCTGATACACACCGGACAGTGAGATGGGAGGGGTTCACAGTGAGGATGAGGAGATTGTGAGGGATGAAGAGATTGTGTGGACAGAGTGATACAGACTGGACAGTGAGATGGGTCGCGTTCACAGTAAGGGACGAGGAGATTGTGAGCACAGGGTGATACACACCGGACAGTGACATGGGCCGGGTTCTCAGTGAGGACGAGGAGATTGTGAGGACACGGTGATACAGACTGGACAGTGAGATGGATCGGGTTCACGGTGAGGATGAGGAGATTGTGAGGACATGGCGATACACACAGGACAGTGAGATGGGCCGGGTTCACAGTGAGGGACGAGTAGATTGTGAGGACAGAGTGATAGAGACTGGACAGTGAGATGTATCGGGTTCAGAGTGAGGGACGAGGAGATTGTGAGGACAGGGTGATACCCACCGGACAGTGATATGGGTCGGGTTCACAGTGACGATGAGGAGGGTGTAAGACAGGGTAATACACACCGGACAGTGACATGGGCCGGGTTCTCAGTGAGGACGAGGAGAGTGTGAGGACAGGGTGATACAGATTGGACAGTGAGGTGGATCGGGTTCACGGTGAGGATGAGGAGATTGTGAGGACAGGGTGATCCACACCGGACAGACAGATTGGTCAGGTTCACAGTGAGGATGATGAGATTGTGAGGGGAGGGCGATACACACCGGACAGTGAGATGGGTCAGGTTCACAGTGACGATGAGGAGGTTATGAAGACAGGGTGATACACACCGGACAGTGAGATGGGCCGGGTTCACAGTGAGGGACGAGTAGATTGTGAGGACAGGGTGATACAGACTGGACAGTGAGATGGGTCGAGTTCACAGTGAGGGACGAGGAGATTGTGAAGACAGGGCGTTACACACCGGACAGTGAGATGGGTCGGGTTAACAGTGCGGGACGAGGAGATTGTTAGGACAGGGTGATACAGACTCGACAGTGAGATGGGCGAGGTTCACAGTGAGGGACGTGGAGATTGTGAGGACAGGGTGATACACACCGGACAGTGAGATGGGCCATCTTCACAGTGAGGATGATGAGATTGTGAGGACAGGGCGATACA
Source organism: Mobula birostris (assembly GCF_030028105.1). Taxonomy (NCBI): domain Eukaryota; kingdom Metazoa; phylum Chordata; class Chondrichthyes; order Myliobatiformes; family Myliobatidae; genus Mobula; species Mobula birostris. The sequence continues at coordinate 3,238,699 of NC_092377.1, read as the reverse complement.
CACCGGACAGTGAGATGGGCCGGGTTCACAGTGAGGGACGAGTAGATTGTGAGGACAGCGCGAGAGGGACTGGACAGTGAGATGGATCGGGTTCACAGTGAGGGACGAGGAGATTCTGAGGACCGGGTGATACACACCGGACAGTGAGATGGGCCAGGTTCACAGTGACGATGATGAGATTGTGAGGAAAGGGCGATACACACCGGACAGGGAGATGGGTCGGGTTCACAGTGACGATGAGGAGGTTATGAAGACAGGGTGATACACAGCGGACAGTGAGATGGGCCGGGTTCACAGTGAGGGACGAGTAGATTGTGAGGACAGAGTGATAGAGACTGCACAGTGAGATGGATCGGGTTCAGAGTGAGGGACGAGGAGATTGTGAGGACAGGGTGATACCCACCGGACAGTGAGATGGGCCGTGTTCACAGTGCGGATGAGGAGGGTGTAAGACAGGGTGATACACACCGGAAAGTGACATGGGCCGGGTTCTCAGTGAGGACGAGGAGATTGTGATGACAGGGTGATACAGACTCGACCGTGAGGTGGGCCGTGTTCACAGTGAGGGACGAGGAGATTGTGAGGACAGGGTGATACACACCGGACAGTGAGATGGGCCAGGTTCACAATGACGATGATGAGATTGTGAGGACAGGGCGATACACACCAGACAGTGAGATGGGTCGGGTTCACAGTGACGATGAGGAGGTTGTGAAGACAGGGTGATACACACCGGACAGTGAGATGGGCCGGATTCACAGTGAGGGACGACTATATTGTGAGGACAGGGTGAGACAGACTGGACAGTGAGATGGGTCAGGTTCACAGTGAGGGAAGAGGAGATTGTGAGGACAGGGTGATACAGACTTGACAGTGTGATGGGTTGGGTTCACAGTGAGGGACGAGGAGCTAGTGATGACAGGGCGATACAGACTGGATACTGCGATGGGTCGGGTTCACAGTGACGATGAGGAAATTGTGATGACAGGGTGATACAGACTCGACTGTGAGGTGGGCCGGATTCACAGTTAGGGACGAGGAGATTGTGAGGACAGGGCGTTACTCACCGGACAGTGAGATGTGTCGGGTTCACAGTAAGGGACGAGGAGATTGTGAGGGATGAAGAGATTGTGTGGACAGAGTGATACAGACTGGACAGTGAGATGGGCCGGGTTCTCAGTGAGGACGAGGAGATTGTGAGGACAGGGTGATACACACTGGACAGTGAGATGGATCGGGTTCACGGTGAGGATGAGGAGATTGTGAGGACAGGGTGATACACACAGGACAGTCAGATGGTCCGGTTTCACAGTGAGGGACGAGGAGATTGTGAGGACAGGGTGATACAGACTGGACAGTGAGATGACTCGGGGTCACAGTGAGGGACGAGGAGCTAGTGACGACAGGGCGATACAGACTGGATACTGAGATGAGTCGGGTTCACAGTGACGATGAGGAAATTGTGATGACAGGGTGATACAGACTCGACCGTTTGGTGGGCCGGGTTCACAGTGAGGGACGAGGAGATTGTGAGGACAGGGTGATACACACCGGACAGTGAGATGAGCCAGGTTCACAGTGACGATGATGAGATTGTGAGGACAGGGCGATACACACCGGACAGTGAGATGGGTCGGGTTCACAGTGACGATGAGGAGGTTATGAAGACAGGGTGATACACACCGGACAGCGAGATGGGCCGGGTTCACAGTGAGGGACGAGTAGATTGTGAGGACAGTGTGATACAGACTGGACAGTGAGATGGGTCGAGTTCACAGTCAGGGACGAGGAGACTGTGAGGACAGGGTGATCCACACCGGACAGTGAGATGGGTCAGGTTCACAGTGAGGTTGATGAGATTGTGAGGACAGGGTGATACATACCGGAAAGTGAGATGGTCCGGGTTCACAGTGAGGGACGAGGAGATTGTGAGGACCGGGTGATACAGACTGGACAGTGAGATGGGTCAGGTTCACAGTGAGGGAAGAGGAGATTGTGAGGACAGGGTGATACAGACTGCACAGTGAGATGGGTCGGGTTAACAGTGAGCGACGAGGAGATTGTGAGGACATGGTGATACAGACTCGACCGTGAGATGGGCGAGGTTCACAGTGAGGGACGAGAAGATTGTGAGGACAGGGTGATACACACCGGACAGTGAGATGGGCCAGGTTCACAGTGACGATGATGAGATTGTGAGGTCAGGGCGATACACACCGGACAGCGAAATGGGCCGGGTTCACAGTGAGGATGAGGAGATTGTGAGGGATGAAGACTTTGCGAGGACAGGGTGATACAGACCGGACAATGAGATGGGTCGGGTTCACAGTAAGGGACGAGGAGATTGTGAGGGATGAAGAGATTGTGTGGACAGAGTGATACAGACTGGAAAGTAATATGGGATGGGTTCACAGTGACGATGAGGAGGGTGTGAAGACAGGGTGATACACACCGGACAGTGACATGGGCCGGGTTCTCAGTGAGGAGGAGGAGATTGTGAGGACAGGGTGATACAGACTGGACAGTGAGATGGATCGGGTTCACGGTGAGGATGAGGAGATTGTGAGGACAGGGTGAGACACACTGGACAGTGAGTTGGATCGGGTTCACGGTGAGGATTAGCAGATTGTGAGGACAGGGTGATCCACACCGGACAGTCAGATTGGTCAGGTTCACAGTGAGGATGATGAGATTGTGAGGACAGTGTGATACACACCGGACAGTCAGATGGTCCGGGTTCACAGTGAGGGACGAGAAGATTGTGAGGACCGGGTGATACAGACTGGACAGTGAGATGGGTCAGGTTCACAGTGAGGGAAGAGGAGATTGTGAGGACAGGGTGATACAGACTGCACAGTGAGATGGGCCAGGTTCACAGTCAGAATGATGAAATTGTGCGGACAGGGTGATACAGACTGGACGGTGAGATGGGTCGGGTTCACAGTGAGGGACGAGGAGATTGTGAGGACAGGGTGATACAGACTCGACAGTGAGATGGGCGAGGTTCACAGTGAGGGACGAGGAGATTGTGAGGACAGGGTGATACACACCGGACAGTGAGATGGGCCATGTTCACAGTGAGGATGAGGAGATTGTGAGTACAGGGCGATACACACAGGACAGTGAGATGGGCCGGGTTCACAGTGACGATGATGAGATTGTGAGGACAGGGCGATACACACCGGACAGTGAGATGGGCCGGGTTCACAGTGAGGGACGAGGAGATCGTGAGGACAGCGTGATACACACCGGACAGTGAGATGGGCCGGGTTCACAGTGAGGATGAGGAGATTGTGAGGGATGAAGACATTGCGAGGACAGGGTGATACAGACCGGACAATGAGATGGGTCGGGTTCACAGTAAGGGACGAGGAGATTGTGAGGGATGAAGAGATTGTGTGGACAGAGTGATACAGACTGGACAGTGAGATGGGTCGGGTTCACAGTAAGGGACGAGTAGATTGTGAGGACAGTGTGATACAGACTGGACAGTGAGATGGGTCGAGTTCACAGTCAGGGACGAGGAGACTGTGAGGACAGGGTGATCCACACCGGACAGTGAGATGTGTCAGGTTCACAGTGAGGATGATGAGATTGTGAGGACAGGGGGATACACACCGGACAGTGAGATGGGTCGGGTTCACAGTGACGATGAGGAGGTTATGAAGACAGGGTGATACACAGCGGACAGTGAGATGGGCCGGGTTCACAGTGAGGGACGAGTAGATTGTGAGGACAGAGCGATAGAGAATGGACAGTGAGATGGATCGGGTTCACAGTGAGGGACGAGGAGATTGTGAGGACAGGGTGATACACACCGGACAGTGAGATGGGCCGGGTTCACACTGAGGATGAGGAGATTGTGAGGGATGAAGACATTGCGAGGACAGGGTGATACAGACTGGACAGTGATATGGGTCGGGTTCACAGTGACGATGAGGAGGGTGTGAAGACGGTGATACACACCGGACAGTGACATGGGCCGGGTTCTCAATGAGGACGAGGAGATTGTGAAAGACAGGGTGATACAGACTGGACAGTGAGATGGATCGGATTCACGGTGAGGATGAGGAGATTGTGAGGACAGGGTGATACACACTGGACAGTGAGATGGGTCGGGTTCACAGTCAGGGACGAGGAGATTGTGAGGACAGGGTCATCCACACATGACAGTGAGATGGGCCGGGTTCACAGACAGGATGAGGAGATTGTGAGGACAGGGTGATCCACACCGGACAGTCAGATTGGTCAGGTTCACAGTGAGGATGATGAGATTGTGAGGCCAGGGTGATACACACCGGACAGTCAGATGGTCCGGGTTCACAGTGAGGGACGAGGAGATTGTGAGGACAGGATGATACAGAGTGCAAAGTGCTATGGGTTGGGTTCACAGTGAGGGACGAGGAGCTAGTGAGGACAGGGTGATACAGACTGGATACTGAGATGGGTCGGGTTCACAGTGACGATGAGGAAATTGTGATGACAGGGTGATACAGACTCGACCGTGAGGTGGGCCGGGTTCACAGTGAGGGACGAGGAGATTGTGAGGACAGGGTGATACACACCGGACAGTGAGATGGGTCGGGTTCACAGTGACGATGAGGAGGTTATGAAGACAGGGTGATACACACCGGACAGCGAGATGGGCCGGGTTCACAGTGAGGGACGAGTAGATTGTGAGGACAGTGTGATACAGACTGGACAGTGAGATGGTCCGGGTTCACAGTGAGGGACGAGGAGATTGTGAGGACCGGGTGATACAGACCGGACAGTGAGATGGGTCAGGTTCACAGTGAGGGAAGAGGAGATTGTGAGGACAGGGTGATACAGACTGCACAGTGAGATGGGTCGGGTTAACAGTGAGCGACGAGGAGATTGTGAGGACAGGGTGATACAGACTCGACCGTGAGATGGGCGAGGTTCACAGTGAGGGACGAGAAGATTGTGAGGACAGGGTGATACACACCGGACAGTGAGATGGGCCAGGTTCACAGTGACGATGATAAGATTGTGAGGACAGGGCGATACACACCGGACAGCGAAATGGGCCGGGTTCACAGTGAGGATGAGGAGATTGTGAGGGATGAAGACTTTGCGAGGACAGGGTGATACAGACCGGACAATGAGATGGGTCGGGTTCACAGTAAGGGACGAGGAGATTGTGAGGGATGAAGAGATTGTGTGGACAGAGTGATACAGACTGGACAGTGAGATGGGTCGGGTTCACAGTAAGGGACGAGGAGATTGTGAGAACAGGGTGATACAGACTGGACAGTAATATGGGATGGGTTCACAGTGACGATGAGGAGGGTGTGAAGACAGGGTGATACACACCGGACAGTGACATGGGCCGGGTTCTCAGTGAGGAGGAGGAGATTGTGAGGACAGGGTGATACAGACTGGACAGTGAGATGGATCGGGTTCACGGTGAGGATGAGGAGATTGTGAGGACAGGGTGAGACACACTGGACAGTGAGTTGGATCGGGTTCACGGTGAGGATTAGCAGATTGTGAGGACAGGGTGATCCACACCGGACAGTCAGATTGGTCAGGTTCACAGTGAGGATGATGAGATTGTGAGGACAGTGTGATACACACCGGACAGTCAGATGGTCCGGGTTCACAGTGAGGGACGAGAAGATTGTGAGGACCGGGTGATACAGACTGGACAGTGAGATGGGTCAGGTTCACAGTGAGGGAAGAGGAGATTGTGAGGACAGGGTGATACAGACTGCACAGTGAGATGGGCCAGGTTCACAGTCAGAATGATGAAATTGTGCGGACAGGGTGATACAGACTGGACGGTGAGATGGGTCGGGTTCACAGTGAGGGACGAGGAGATTGTGAGGACAGGGTGATACAGACTCGACAGTGAGATGGGCGAGGTTCACAGTGAGGGACGAGGAGATTGTGAGGACAGGGTGATACACACCGGACAGTGAGATGGGCCATGTTCACAGTGAGGATGAGGAGATTGTGAGTACAGGGCGATACACACAGGACAGTGAGATGGGCCGGGTTCATAGTGACGATGATGAGATTGTGAGGACAGGGCGATACACACCGGAAAGTGAGATGGTCCGGGTTCACAGTGAGGGACGAGAAGATTGTGAGGACCGGGTGATACAGACTGGACAGTGAGATGGGTCAGGTTCACAGTGAGGGAAGAGGAGATTGTGAGGACCGGGTGTTACAGACTGCACAGTGAGATGGGCCAGGTTCACAGTCAGAATGATGAAATTGTGCAGACAGGGTGATACAGACTGGACGGTGAGATGGGTCGGGTTCACAGTGAGGGACGAGGAGATTGTGAAGACAGGGCGTTACACACCGGACAGTGAGATGGGTCGGGTTAACAGTGAGGGACGAGGAGATTGTTAGGACAGGGTGATACAGACTCGACAGTGAGATGGGCGAGGTTCACAGTGAGGGACGTGGAGATTGTGAGGACAGGGTGATACACACCGGACAGTGAGATGGGCCATCTTCACAGTGAGGATGATGAGATTGTGAGGACAGGGCGATACACACCGGACAGTGAGATGGGCCGGGTTCACAGTGAGGGACGAGTAGATTGTGAGGACAGCGCGAGAGGGACTGGACAGTGAGATGGATCGGGTTCACAGTGAGGGACGAGGAGATTCTGAGGACCGGGTGATACACACCGGATAGTGAGATGGGCCAGGTTCACAGTGACGATGATGAGATTGTGAGGAAAGGGCGATACACACCGGACAGGGAGATGGGTCGGGTTCACAGTGACGATGAGGAGGTTATGAAGACAGGGTGATACACAGCGGACAGTGAGATGGGCCGGGTTCACAGTGAGGGACGAGTAGATTGTGAGGACAGAGTGATAGAGACTGCACAGTGAGATGGATCGGGTTCAGAGTGAGGGACGAGGAGATTGTGAGTACAGGGTGATACCCACCGGACAGTGAGATGGGCCGTGTTCACAGTGCGGATGAGGAGGGTGTAAGACAGGGTGATACACACCGGAAAGTGACATGGGCCGGGTTCTCAGTGAGGACGAGGAGATTGTGATGACAGGGTGATACAGACTCGACCGTGAGGTGGGCCGTGTTCACAGTGAGGGACGAGGAGATTGTGAGGACAGGGTGATACACACCGGACAGTGAGATGGGCCAGGTTCACAATGACGATGATGAGATTGTGAGGACAGGGCGATACACACCAGACAGTGAGATGGGTCGGGTTCACAGTGACGATGAGGAGGTTGTGAAGACAGGGTGATACACACCGGACAGTGAGATGGGCCGGATTCACAGTGAGGGACGACTATATTGTGAGGACAGGGTGAGACAGACTGGACAGTGAGATGGGTCAGGTTCACAGTGAGGGAAGAGGAGATTGTGAGGACAGGGTGATACAGACTTGACAGTGTGATGGGTTGGGTTCACAGTGAGGGACGAGGAGCTAGTGATGACAGGGCGATACAGACTGGATACTGCGATGGGTCGGGTTCACAGTGACGATGAGGAAATTGTGATGACAGGGTGATACAGACTCGACTGTGAGGTGGGCCGGATTCACAGTTAGGGACGAGGAGATTGTGAGGACAGGGCGTTACTCACCGGACAGTGAGATGTGTCGGGTTCACAGTAAGGGACGAGGAGATTGTGAGGGATGAAGAGATTGTGTGGACAGAGTGATACAGACTGGACAGTGAGATGGGCCGGGTTCTCAGTGAGGACGAGGAGATTGTGAGGACAGGGTGATACACACTGGACAGTGAGATGGATCGGGTTCACAGTGAGGATGAGGAGATTGTGAGGACAGGGTGATACACACAGGACAGTCAGATGGTCCGGTTTCACAGTGAGGGACGAGGAGATTGTGAGGACAGGGTGATACAGACTGGACAGTGAGATGAGTCGGGGTCACAGTGAGGGACGAGGAGCTAGTGACGACAGGGCGATACAGACTGGATACTGAGATGAGTCGGGTTCACAGTGACGATGAGGAAATTGTGATGACAGGGTGATACAGACTCGACCGTTAGGTGGGCCGGGTTCACAGTGAGGGACGAGGAGATTGTGAGGACAGGGTGATACAGACTGGACAGTGAGATGGGTCGGGTTCACAGTAAGGGACGAGGAGATTGTGAGAACAGGGTGATACAGACTGGACAGTGAGATGGGATGGGTTCACAGTGACGATGAGGAGGGTGTGAAGACAGGGTGATACACACCGGACAGTGACATGGGCCGGGTTCTCAGTGAGGAGGAGGAGATTGTGAGGACAGGGTGATACAGACTGGACAGTGAGATGGATCGGGTTCACGGTGAGGATGAGGAGATTGTGAGGACAGGGTGAGACACACTGGACAGTGAGTTGGATCGGGTTCACGGTGAGGATTAGCAGATTGTGAGGACAGGGTGATCCACACCGGACAGTCAGATTGGTCAGGTTCACAGTGAGGATGATGAGATTGTGAGGACAGTGTGATACACACCGGACAGTCAGATGGTCCGGGTTCACAGTGAGGGACGAGAAGATTGTGAGGACCGGGTGATACAGACTGGACAGTGAGATGGGTCAGGTTCACAGTGAGGGAAGAGGAGATTGTGAGGACAGGGTGATACAGACTGCACAGTGAGATGGGCCAGGTTCACAGTCAGAATGATGAAATTGTGCGGACAGGGTGATACAGACTGGACGGTGAGATGGGTCGGGTTCACAGTGAGGGACGAGGAGATTGTGAGGACAGGGTGATACAGACTCGACAGTGAGATGGGCGAGGTTCACAGTGAGGGACGAGGAGATTGTGAGGACAGGGTGATACACACCGGACAGTGAGATGGGCCATGTTCACAGTGAGGATGAGGAGATTGTGAGTACAGGGCGATACACACAGGACAGTGAGATGGGCCGGGTTCACAGTGACGATGATGAGATTGTGAGGACAGGGCGATACACACCGGACAGTGAGATGGGCCGGGTTCACAGTGAGGGACGAGGAGATCGTGAGGACAGCGTGATACACACCGGACAGTGAGATGGGCCGGGTTCACAGTGAGGATGAGGAGATTGTGAGGGATGAAGACATTGCGAGGACAGGGTGATACAGACTGGACAGTGAGATGGGTCGGGTTCACAGTAAGGGACGAGTAGATTGTGAGGACAGTGTGATACAGACTGGACAGTGAGATGGGTCGAGTTCACAGTCAGGGACAAGGAGACTGTGAGGACAGGGTGATCCACACCGGACAGTGAGATGTGTCAGGTTCACAGTGAGGATGATGAGATTGTGAGGACAGGGTGATACACACCGGACAGTGAGATGGGCCATGCTCACAGTGAGGATGAGGAGATTGTGAGTACAGGGCGATACACACCGGACAGTGAGATGGGTCGGGTTCACAGTGACGATGAGGAGGTTATGAAGACAGGGTGATACACACCGGACAGTGAGATGGGCCGGGTTCACAGTGAGGGACGAGTAGATTGTGAGGACAGTGTGATACAGACTGGACAGTGAGATGGGTCGAGTTCACAGTCAGGGAAGAGGAGACTGTGAGGACAGGGTGATCCACACCGGACAGTGAGATGGGTCAGGTTCACAGTGAGGATGATGAGATTGTGAGGACAGGGTGATACATACCGGAAAGTGAGATGGACCGTGTTCACAGTGAGGGACGAGGAGATTGTGAGGACCGGGTGATACAGACTGGACCGTGAGATGGGTCAGGTTCACAGTGAGGGACGAGAAGATTGTGAGGACAGTGTGATACACACCGGACAGTGAGATGGGCCATGTTCACAGTGAGGATGAGGAGATTGTGAGTACAGGGCGATACACACCGGACAGTGAGATGGGCCGGGTTCACAGTGACGATGAGGAGATTGTGAGGACAGGGCGATACACACCAGACAGCGAAATGGGCCGGGTTCACAGTGAGGGACGAGTACATTGTGAGGACAGAGCGAGAGAGACTGGACAGTGAGATGGATCGGGTTCACAGTGAGGGACGAGGAGATCGTGAGGACAGGGTGATACACACCGGACAGTGAGATGGGCCGGGTTCACAGTGAGGATGAGGAGATTGTGAGGGATGAAGACTTTGCGAGGACAGGGTGATACAGACCGGACAATGAGATGGGTCGGGTTCACAGTAAGGGACGAGGAGATTGTGAGGGATGAAGAGATTGTGTGGACAGAGTGATACAGACTGGACAGTGAGATGGGTCGGGTTCACAGTAAGGGACGAGGAGATTGTGAGCACAGGGTGATACAGACTGGACAGTAATATGGGTCGGGTTCACAGTGACGATGAGGAGGGTGTGAAGACAGGGTGATACACACCGGACAGTGACATGGGCCGGGTTCTCAGTGAGGAGGAGGAGATTGTGAGGACAGGGTGATACAGACTGCACAGTGAGATGGGCCAGGTTCACAGTCAGAATGATGAAATTGTGCGGACAGGGTGATACAGACTGGACGGTGAGATGGGTCGGGTTCACAGTGAGGGACGAGGAGATTGTGAGGACAGGGTGATACAGACTCGACAGTGAGATGGGCGAGGTTCACAGTGAGGGACGAGGAGATTGTGAGGACAGGGTGATACACACCGGACAGTGAGATGGGCCATGTTCACAGTGAGGATGAGGAGATTGTGAGTACAGGGCGATACACACAGGACAGTGAGATGGGCCGGGTTCACAGTGACGATGAGGAGATTGTGAGGACAGGGCGATACACACCAGACAGCGAAATGGGCCGGGTTCACAGTGAGGGACGAGTACATTGTGAGGACAGAGCGAGAGAGACTGGACAGTGAGATGGATCGGGTTCACAGTGAGGGACGAGGAGATCGTGAGGACAGGGTGATACACACCGGACAGTGAGATGGGCCGGGTTCACAGTGAGGATGAGGAGATTGTGAGGGATGAAGACTTTGCGAGGACAGGGTGATACAGACCGGACAATGAGATGGGTCGGGTTCACAGTAAGGGACGAGGAGATTGTGAGGGATGAAGAGATTGTGTGGACAGAGTGATACAGACTGGACAGTGAGATGGGTCGGGTTCACAGTAAGGGACGAGGAGATTGTGAGCACAGGGTGATACAGACTGGACAGTAATATGGGTCGGGTTCACAGTGACGATGAGGAGGGTGTGAAGACAGGGTGATACACACCGGACAGTGACATGGGCCGGGTTCTCAGTGAGGAGGAGGAGATTGTGAGGACAGGGTGATACAGACTGCACAGTGAGATGGGCCAGGTTCACAGTCAGAATGATGAAATTGTGCGGACAGGGTGATACAGACTGGACGGTGAGATGGGTCGGGTTCACAGTGAGGGACGAGGAGATTGTGAGGACAGGGTGATACAGACTCGACAGTGAGATGGGCGAGGTTCACAGTGAGGGACGAGGAGATTGTGAGGACAGGGTGATACACACCGGACAGTGAGATGGGCCATGTTCACAGTGAGGATGAGGAGATTGTGAGTACAGGGCGATACACACAGGACAGTGAGATGGGCCGGGTTCACAGTGACGATGATGAGATTGTGAGGACAGGGTGATACACACCGGACTGTGAGATGGGCCGGGTTCACAGTGAGGGACGAGGAGATCGTGAGGACAGCGTGATACACACCGGACAGTGAGATGGGCCGGGTTCACAGTGAGGATGAGGAGATTGTGAGGGATGAAGACATTGCGAGGACAGGGTGATACAGACCGGACAATGAGATGGGTCGGGTTCACAGTAAGGGACGAGGAGATTGTGAGGGATGAAGAGATTGTGTGGACAGAGTGATACAGACTGGACAGTGAGATGGATCGGGTTCACAGTGAGGGACGAGGAGATTGTGAGAACAGGGTGATAAACACCGGACAGTGAGATGGGTCGGGTTCACAGTGAGGATGAGGAAATTGTGAGGGATGAAGAGATTGCGAGGACAGGGTGATACAGACTGGACAGTGAGATGGGTCGGGTTCACAGTGAGGATGAGGAGATTGTGAGCACAGGGTGATACACACAGGACAGTGAGATGGGTCGGGTTCACAGTGAGGATGATGAGATTGTGAGGACAGGGTGATACAGACTGGACAGTGAGATGGGTCATGTTCACAGTGAGGGAAGAGGAGATTGTGAGGACAACGTGATACAGACTGGACAGTGTGATGGGTTGGGTTAACAGTGAGGGACGAGGAGCTAGTGAGGACAGGGCGATACAGACTGGATACTGAGATGGGTTGGGTTCACAGTGACGATGAGGAAATTGTGAGGACAGGGTGATACAGACTGGACAGTGAGATGGGCCATGTTCACAGTGAGGATGAGGAGACTGTTAGTACAGGGCGATGCACACCGGACAGTGAGATGGGCCGGGTTCACAGTGACGATGGTGAGATTGTGAGGACAGGGGGATACACACCGGATAGTGAGATGGGTCGGGTTCACAGTGAGGATGAGGAGATTGTGTGGACAGAGTGATACAGACAGGACAGTGAGATGGGCCGGGTTCACAGTGAGGATGAGGAGATTGTGTGGACAGGGTGATACAGACTGGATACTGAGATGGGTCGGGTTCACAGTGACGATGAGGAAATTGTGAGGACAGGGCGATGCACACCGGACAGTGAGATGGGCCGGGTTCACAGTGACGATGGTGAGATTGTGAGGACAGGGGGATACACACCGGACAGTGAGATGGGCCGGGTTCACAGTGAGGGACGAGTAGATTGTGAGGACAGTGTGATACAGACTGGACAGTGAGATGGGTCGAGTTCACAGTCAGGGACGAGGAGACTGTGAGGACAGGGTGATCCACACCGGACAGTGAGATGTGTCAGGTTCACAGTGAGGATGATGAGATTGTGAGGACAGGGGGATACACACCGGACAGTGAGATGGGTCGGGTTCACAGTGACGATGAGGAGGTTATGAAGACAGGGTGATACACAGCGGACAGTGAGATGGGCCGGGTTCACAGTGAGGGACGAGTAGATTGTGAGGACAGAGCGATAGAGAATGGACAGTGAGATGGATCGGGTTCACAGTGAGGGACGAGGAGATTGTGAGGACAGGGTGATACACACCGGACAGTGAGATGGGCCGGGTTCACACTGAGGATGAGGAGATTGTGAGGGATGAAGACATTGCGAGGACAGGGTGATACAGACTGGACAGTGATATGGGTCGGGTTCACAGTGACGATGAGGAGGGTGTGAAGACGGTGATACACACCGGACAGTGACATGGGCCGGGTTCTCAATGAGGACGAGGAGATTGTGAAAGACAGGGTGATACAGACTGGACAGTGAGATGGATCGGATTCACGGTGAGGATGAGGAGATTGTGAGGACAGGGTGATACACACTGGACAGTGAGATGGGTCGGGTTCACAGTCAGGGACGAGGAGATTGTGAGGACAGGGTCATCCACACATGACAGTGAGATGGGCCGGGTTCACAGACAGGATGAGGAGATTGTGAGGACAGGGTGATCCACACCGGACAGTCAGATTGGTCAGGTTCACAGTGAGGATGATGAGATTGTGAGGCCAGGGTGATACACACCGGACAGTCAGATGGTCCGGGTTCACAGTGAGGGACGAGGAGATTGTGAGGACAGGATGATACAGAGTGCAAAGTGCTATGGGTTGGGTTCACAGTGAGGGACGAGGAGCTAGTGAGGACAGGGTGATACAGACTGGATACTGAGATGGGTCGGGTTCACAGTGACGATGAGGAAATTGTGATGACAGGGTGATACAGACTCGACCGTGAGGTGGGCCGGGTTCACAGTGAGGGACGAGGAGATTGTGAGGACAGGGTGATACACACCGGACAGTGAGATGGGTCGGGTTCACAGTGACGATGAGGAGGTTATGAAGACAGGGTGATACACACCGGACAGCGAGATGGGCCGGGTTCACAGTGAGGGACGAGTAGATTGTGAGGACAGTGTGATACAGACTGGACAGTGAGATGGTCCGGGTTCACAGTGAGGGACGAGGAGATTGTGAGGACCGGGTGATACAGACCGGACAGTGAGATGGGTCAGGTTCACAGTGAGGGAAGAGGAGATTGTGAGGACAGGGTGATACAGACTGCACAGTGAGATGGGTCGGGTTAACAGTGAGCGACGAGGAGATTGTGAGGACAGGGTGATACAGACTCGACCGTGAGATGGGCGAGGTTCACAGTGAGGGACGAGAAGATTGTGAGGACAGGGTGATACACACCGGACAGTGAGATGGGCCAGGTTCACAGTGACGATGATAAGATTGTGAGGACAGGGCGATACACACCGGACAGCGAAATGGGCCGGGTTCACAGTGAGGATGAGGAGATTGTGAGGGATGAAGACTTTGCGAGGACAGGGTGATACAGACCGGACAATGAGATGGGTCGGGTTCACAGTAAGGGACGAGGAGATTGTGAGGGATGAAGAGATTGTGTGGACAGAGTGATACAGACTGGACAGTGAGATGGGTCGGGTTCACAGTAAGGGACGAGGAGATTGTGAGAACAGGGTGATACAGACTGGACAGTAATATGGGATGGGTTCACAGTGACGATGAGGAGGGTGTGAAGACAGGGTGATACACACCGGACAGTGACATGGGCCGGGTTCTCAGTGAGGAGGAGGAGATTGTGAGGACAGGGTGATACAGACTGGACAGTGAGATGGATCGGGTTCACGGTGAGGATGAGGAGATTGTGAGGACAGGGTGAGACACACTGGACAGTGAGTTGGATCGGGTTCACGGTGAGGATTAGCAGATTGTGAGGACAGGGTGATCCACACCGGACAGTCAGATTGGTCAGGTTCACAGTGAGGATGATGAGATTGTGAGGACAGTGTGATACACACCGGACAGTCAGATGGTCCGGGTTCACAGTGAGGGACGAGAAGATTGTGAGGACCGGGTGATACAGACTGGACAGTGAGATGGGTCAGGTTCACAGTGAGGGAAGAGGAGATTGTGAGGACAGGGTGATACAGACTGCACAGTGAGATGGGCCAGGTTCACAGTCAGAATGATGAAATTGTGCGGACAGGGTGATACAGACTGGACGGTGAGATGGGTCGGGTTCACAGTGAGGGACGAGGAGATTGTGAGGACAGGGTGATACAGACTCGACAGTGAGATGGGCGAGGTTCACAGTGAGGGACGAGGAGATTGTGAGGACAGGGTGATACACACCGGACAGTGAGATGGGCCATGTTCACAGTGAGGATGAGGAGATTGTGAGTACAGGGCGATACACACAGGACAGTGAGATGGGCCGGGTTCACAGTGACGATGATGAGATTGTGAGGACAGGGCGATACACACCGGAAAGTGAGATGGTCCGGGTTCACAGTGAGGGACGAGAAGATTGTGAGGACCGGGTGATACAGACTGGACAGTGAGATGGGTCAGGTTCACAGTGAGGGAAGAGGAGATTGTGAGGACCGGGTGTTACAGACTGCACAGTGAGATGGGCCAGGTTCACAGTCAGAATGATGAAATTGTGCAGACAGGGTGATACAGACTGGACGGTGAGATGGGTCGGGTTCACAGTGAGGGACGAGGAGATTGTGAAGACAGGGCGTTACACACCGGACAGTGAGATGGGTCGGGTTAACAGTGAGGGACGAGGAGATTGTTAGGACAGGGTGATACAGACTCGACAGTGAGATGGGCGAGGTTCACAGTGAGGGACGTGGAGATTGTGAGGACAGGGTGATACACACCGGACAGTGAGATGGGCCATCTTCACAGTGAGGATGATGAGATTGTGAGGACAGGGCGATACACACCGGACAGTGAGATGGGCCGGGTTCACAGTGACGATGATGAGATTGTGAGGACAGGGCGATACACACCGGACTGTGAGATGGGCCGGGTTCACAGTGAGGGACGAGGAGATCGTGAGGACAGCGTGATACACACCGGACAGTGAGATGGGCCGGGTTCACAGTGAGGATGAGGAGATTGTGAGGGATGAAGACATTGCGAGGACAGGGTGATACAGACCGGACAATGAGATGGGTCGGGTTCACAGTAAGGGACGAGGAGATTGTGAGGGATGAAGAGATTGTGTGGACAGAGTGATACAGACTGGACAGTGAGATGGATCGGGTTCACAGTGAGGGACGAGGAGATTGTGAGAACAGGGTGATAAACACCGGACAGTGAGATGGGTCGGGTTCACAGTGAGGATGAGGAAATTGTGAGGGATGAAGAGATTGCGAGGACAGGGTGATACAGACTGGACAGTGAGATGGGTCGGGTTCACAGTGAGGATGAGGAGATTGTGAGCACAGGGTGATACACACAGGACAGTGAGATGGGTCGGGTTCACAGTGAGGATGATGAGATTGTGAGGACAGGGTGATACAGACTGGACAGTGAGATGGGTCATGTTCACAGTGAGGGAAGAGGAGATTGTGAGGACAACGTGATACAGACTGGACAGTGTGATGGGTTGGGTTAACAGTGAGGGACGAGGAGCTAGTGAGGACAGGGCGATACAGACTGGATACTGAGATGGGTTGGGTTCACAGTGACGATGAGGAAATTGTGAGGACAGGGTGATACAGACTGGACAGTGAGATGGGCCATGTTCACAGTGAGGATGAGGAGACTGTTAGTACAGGGCGATGCACACCGGACAGTGAGATGGGCCGGGTTCACAGTGACGATGGTGAGATTGTGAGGACAGGGGGATACACACCGGATAGTGAGATGGGTCGGGTTCACAGTGAGGATGAGGAGATTGTGTGGACAGAGTGATACAGACAGGACAGTGAGATGGGCCGGGTTCACAGTGAGGATGAGGAGATTGTGTGGACAGGGTGATACAGACTGGATACTGAGATGGGTCGGGTTCACAGTAACGATGAGGAAATTGTGAGGACAGGGCGATGCACACCGGACAGTGAGATGGGCCGGGTTCACAGTGACGATGGTGAGATTGTGAGGACAGGGGGATACACACCGGACAGTGAGATGGGCCGGGTTCACAGTGAGGGACGAGTAGATTGTGAGGACAGTGTGATACAGACTGGACAGTGAGATGGGTCGAGTTCACAGTCAGGGACGAGGAGACTGTGAGGACAGGGTGATCCACACCGGACAGTGAGATGTGTCAGGTTCACAGTGAGGATGATGAGATTGTGAGGACAGGGGGATACACACCGGACAGTGAGATGGGTCGGGTTCACAGTGACGATGAGGAGGTTATGAAGACAGGGTGATACACAGCGGACAGTGAGATGGGCCGGGTTCACAGTGAGGGACGAGTAGATTGTGAGGACAGAGCGATAGAGAATGGACAGTGAGATGGATCGGGTTCACAGTGAGGGACGAGGAGATTGTGAGGACAGGGTGATACACACCGGACAGTGAGATGGGCCGGGTTCACACTGAGGATGAGGAGATTGTGAGGGATGAAGACATTGCGAGGACAGGGTGATACAGACTGGACAGTGATATGGGTCGGGTTCACAGTGACGATGAGGAGGGTGTGAAGACGGTGATACACACCGGACAGTGACATGGGCCGGGTTCTCAATGAGGACGAGGAGATTGTGAAAGACAGGGTGATACAGACTGGACAGTGAGATGGATCGGATTCACGGTGAGGATGAGGAGATTGTGAGGACAGGGTGATACACACTGGACAGTGAGATGGGTCGGGTTCACAGTCAGGGACGAGGAGATTGTGAGGACAGGGTCATCCACACATGACAGTGAGATGGGCCGGGTTCACAGACAGGATGAGGAGATTGTGAGGACAGGGTGATCCACACCGGACAGTCAGATTGGTCAGGTTCACAGTGAGGATGATGAGATTGTGAGGCCAGGGTGATACACACCGGACAGTCAGATGGTCCGGGTTCACAGTGAGGGACGAGGAGATTGTGAGGACAGGATGATACAGAGTGCAAAGTGCTATGGGTTGGGTTCACAGTGAGGGACGAGGAGCTAGTGAGGACAGGGTGATACAGACTGGATACTGAGATGGGTCGGGTTCACAGTGACGATGAGGAAATTGTGATGACAGGGTGATACAGACTCGACCGTGAGGTGGGCCGGGTTCACAGTGAGGGACGAGGAGATTGTGAGGACAGGGTGATACACACCGGACAGTGAGATGGGTCGGGTTCACAGTGACGATGAGGAGGTTATGAAGACAGGGTGATACACACCGGACAGCGAGATGGGCCGGGTTCACAGTGAGGGACGAGTAGATTGTGAGGACAGTGTGATACAGACTGGACAGTGAGATGGTCCGGGTTCACAGTGAGGGACGAGGAGATTGTGAGGACCGGGTGATACAGACCGGACAGTGAGATGGGTCAGGTTCACAGTGAGGGAAGAGGAGATTGTGAGGACAGGGTGATACAGACTGCACAGTGAGATGGGTCGGGTTAACAGTGAGCGACGAGGAGATTGTGAGGACAGGGTGATACAGACTCGACCGTGAGATGGGCGAGGTTCACAGTGAGGGACGAGAAGATTGTGAGGACAGGGTGATACACACCGGACAGTGAGATGGGCCAGGTTCACAGTGACGATGATAAGATTGTGAGGACAGGGCGATACACACCGGACAGCGAAATGGGCCGGGTTCACAGTGAGGATGAGGAGATTGTGAGGGATGAAGACTTTGCGAGGACAGGGTGATACAGACCGGACAATGAGATGGGTCGGGTTCACAGTAAGGGACGAGGAGATTGTGAGGGATGAAGAGATTGTGTGGACAGAGTGATACAGACTGGACAGTGAGATGGGTCGGGTTCACAGTAAGGGACGAGGAGATTGTGAGAACAGGGTGATACAGACTGGACAGTAATATGGGATGGGTTCACAGTGACGATGAGGAGGGTGTGAAGACAGGGTGATACACACCGGACAGTGACATGGGCCGGGTTCTCAGTGAGGAGGAGGAGATTGTGAGGACAGGGTGATACAGACTGGACAGTGAGATGGATCGGGTTCACGGTGAGGATGAGGAGATTGTGAGGACAGGGTGAGACACACTGGACAGTGAGTTGGATCGGGTTCACGGTGAGGATTAGCAGATTGTGAGGACAGGGTGATCCACACCGGACAGTCAGATTGGTCAGGTTCACAGTGAGGATGATGAGATTGTGAGGACAGTGTGATACACACCGGACAGTCAGATGGTCCGGGTTCACAGTGAGGGACGAGAAGATTGTGAGGACCGGGTGATACAGACTGGACAGTGAGATGGGTCAGGTTCACAGTGAGGGAAGAAGAGATTGTGAGGACAGGGTGATACAGACTGCACAGTGAGATGGGCCAGGTTCACAGTCAGAATGATGAAATTGTGCGGACAGGGTGATACAGACTGGACGGTGAGATGGGTCGGGTTCACAGTGAGGGACGAGGAGATTGTGAGGACAGGGTGATACAGACTCGACAGTGAGATGGGCGAGGTTCACAGTGAGGGACGAGGAGATTGTGAGGACAGGGTGATACACACCGGACAGTGAGATGGGCCATGTTCACAGTGAGGATGAGGAGATTGTGAGTACAGGGCGATACACACAGGACAGTGAGATGGGCCGGGTTCACAGTGACGATGATGAGATTGTGAGGACAGGGCGATACACACCGGAAAGTGAGATGGTCCGGGTTCACAGTGAGGGACGAGAAGATTGTGAGGACCGGGTGATACAGACTGGACAGTGAGATGGGTCAGGTTCACAGTGAGGGAAGAGGAGATTGTGAGGACCGGGTGTTACAGACTGCACAGTGAGATGGGCCAGGTTCACAGTCAGAATGATGAAATTGTGCAGACAGGGTGATACAGACTGGACGGTGAGATGGGTCGGGTTCACAGTGAGGGACGAGGAGATTGTGAAGACAGGGCGTTACACACCGGACAGTGAGATGGGTCGGGTTAACAGTGAGGGACGAGGAGATTGTTAGGACAGGGTGATACAGACTCGACAGTGAGATGGGCGAGGTTCACAGTGAGGGACGTGGAGATTGTGAGGACAGGGTGATACACACCGGACAGTGAGATGGGCCATCTTCACAGTGAGGATGATGAGATTGTGAGGACAGGGCGATACACACCGGACAGTGAGATGGGCCGGGTTCACAGTGAGGGACGAGTAGATTGTGAGGACAGCGCGAGAGGGACTGGACAGTGAGATGGATCGGGTTCACAGTGAGGGACGAGGAGATTCTGAGGACCGGGTGATACACACCGGATAGTGAGATGGGCCAGGTTCACAGTGACGATGATGAGATTGTGAGGAAAGGGCGATACACACCGGACAGGGAGATGGGTCGGGTTCACAGTGACGATGAGGAGGTTATGAAGACAGGGTGATACACAGCGGACAGTGAGATGGGCCGGGTTCACAGTGAGGGACGAGTAGATTGTGAGGACAGAGTGATAGAGACTGCACAGTGAGATGGATCGGGTTCAGAGTGAGGGACGAGGAGATTGTGAGTACAGGGTGATACCCACCGGACAGTGAGATGGGCCGTGTTCACAGTGCGGATGAGGAGGGTGTAAGACAGGGTGATACACACCGGAAAGTGACATGGGCCGGGTTCTCAGTGAGGACGAGGAGATTGTGATGACAGGGTGATACAGACTCGACCGTGAGGTGGGCCGTGTTCACAGTGAGGGACGAGGAGATTGTGAGGACAGGGTGATACACACCGGACAGTGAGATGGGCCAGGTTCACAATGACGATGATGAGATTGTGAGGACAGGGCGATACACACCAGACAGTGAGATGGGTCGGGTTCACAGTGACGATGAGGAGGTTGTGAAGACAGGGTGATACACACCGGACAGTGAGATGGGCCGGATTCACAGTGAGGGACGACTATATTGTGAGGACAGGGTGAGACAGACTGGACAGTGAGATGGGTCAGGTTCACAGTGAGGGAAGAGGAGATTGTGAGGACAGGGTGATACAGACTTGACAGTGTGATGGGTTGGGTTCACAGTGAGGGACGAGGAGCTAGTGATGACAGGGCGATACAGACTGGATACTGCGATGGGTCGGGTTCACAGTGACGATGAGGAAATTGTGATGACAGGGTGATACAGACTCGACTGTGAGGTGGGCCGGATTCACAGTTAGGGACGAGGAGATTGTGAGGACAGGGCGTTACTCACCGGACAGTGAGATGTGTCGGGTTCACAGTAAGGGACGAGGAGATTGTGAGGGATGAAGAGATTGTGTGGACAGAGTGATACAGACTGGACAGTGAGATGGGCCGGGTTCTCAGTGAGGACGAGGAGATTGTGAGGACAGGGTGATACACACTGGACAGTGAGATGGATCGGGTTCACGGTGAGGATGAGGAGATTGTGAGGACAGGGTGATACACACAGGACAGTCAGATGGTCCGGTTTCACAGTGAGGGACGAGGAGATTGTGAGGACAGGGTGATACAGACTGGACAGTGAGATGAGTCGGGGTCACAGTGAGGGACGAGGAGCTAGTGACGACAGGGCGATACAGACTGGATACTGAGATGAGTCGGGTTCACAGTGACGATGAGGAAATTGTGATGACAGGGTGATACAGACTCGACCGTTAGGTGGGCCGGGTTCACAGTGAGGGACGAGGAGATTGTGAGGACAGGGTGATACAGACTGGACAGTGAGATGGGTCGGGTTCACAGTAAGGGACGAGGAGATTGTGAGAACAGGGTGATACAGACTGGACAGTGAGATGGGATGGGTTCACAGTGACGATGAGGAGGGTGTGAAGACAGGGTGATACACACCGGACAGTGACATGGGCCGGGTTCTCAGTGAGGAGGAGGAGATTGTGAGGACAGGGTGATACAGACTGGACAGTGAGATGGATCGGGTTCACGGTGAGGATGAGGAGATTGTGAGGACAGGGTGAGACACACTGGACAGTGAGTTGGATCGGGTTCACGGTGAGGATTAGCAGATTGTGAGGACAGGGTGATCCACACCGGACAGTCAGATTGGTCAGGTTCACAGTGAGGATGATGAGATTGTGAGGACAGTGTGATACACACCGGACAGTCAGATGGTCCGGGTTCACAGTGAGGGACGAGAAGATTGTGAGGACCGGGTGATACAGACTGGACAGTGAGATGGGTCAGGTTCACAGTGAGGGAAGAGGAGATTGTGAGGACAGGGTGATACAGACTGCACAGTGAGATGGGCCAGGTTCACAGTCAGAATGATGAAATTGTGCGGACAGGGTGATACAGACTGGACGGTGAGATGGGTCGGGTTCACAGTGAGGGACGAGGAGATTGTGAGGACAGGGTGATACAGACTCGACAGTGAGATGGGCGAGGTTCACAGTGAGGGACGAGGAGATTGTGAGGACAGGGTGATACACACCGGACAGTGAGATGGGCCATGTTCACAGTGAGGATGAGGAGATTGTGAGTACAGGGCGATACACACAGGACAGTGAGATGGGCCGGGTTCACAGTGACGATGATGAGATTGTGAGGACAGGGCGATACACACCGGACAGTGAGATGGGCCGGGTTCACAGTGAGGGACGAGGAGATCGTGAGGACAGCGTGATACACACCGGACAGTGAGATGGGCCGGGTTCACAGTGAGGATGAGGAGATTGTGAGGGATGAAGACATTGCGAGGACAGGGTGATACAGACTGGACAGTGAGATGGGTCGGGTTCACAGTAAGGGACGAGTAGATTGTGAGGACAGTGTGATACAGACTGGACAGTGAGATGGGTCGAGTTCACAGTCAGGGACAAGGAGACTGTGAGGACAGGGTGATCCACACCGGACAGTGAGATGTGTCAGGTTCACAGTGAGGATGATGAGATTGTGAGGACAGGGTGATACACACCGGACAGTGAGATGGGCCATGCTCACAGTGAGGATGAGGAGATTGTGAGTACAGGGCGATACACAGCGGACAGTGAGATGGGTCGGGTTCACAGTGACGATGAGGAGGTTATGAAGACAGGGTGATACACACCGGACAGTGAGATGGGCCGGGTTCACAGTGAGGGACGAGTAGATTGTGAGGACAGTGTGATACAGACTGGACAGTGAGATGGGTCGAGTTCACAGTCAGGGAAGAGGAGACTGTGAGGACAGGGTGATCCACACCGGACAGTGAGATGGGTCAGGTTCACAGTGAGGATGATGAGATTGTGAGGACAGGGTGATACATACCGGAAAGTGAGATGGACCGTGTTCACAGTGAGGGACGAGGAGATTGTGAGGACCGGGTGATACAGACTGGACCGTGAGATGGGTCAGGTTCACAGTGAGGGACGAGAAGATTGTGAGGACAGTGTGATACACACCGGACAGTGAGATGGGCCATGTTCACAGTGAGGATGAGGAGATTGTGAGTACAGGGCGATACACACCGGACAGTGAGATGGGCCGGGTTCACAGTGACGATGAGGAGATTGTGAGGACAGGGCGATACACAACAGACAGCGAAATGGGCCGGGTTCACAGTGAGGGACGAGTACATTGTGAGGACAGAGCGAGAGAGACTGGACAGTGAGATGGATCGGGTTCACAGTGAGGGACGAGGAGATCGTGAGGACAGGGTGATACACACCGGACAGTGAGATGGGCCGGGTTCACAGTGAGGATGAGGAGATTGTGAGGGATGAAGACTTTGCGAGGACAGGGTGATACAGACCGGACAATGAGATGGGTCGGGTTCACAGTAAGGGACGAGGAGATTGTGAGGGATGAAGAGATTGTGTGGACAGAGTGATACAGACTGGACAGTGAGATGGGTCGGGTTCACAGTAAGGGACGAGGAGATTGTGAGCACAGGGTGATACAGACTGGACAGTAATATGGGTCGGGTTCACAGTGACGATGAGGAGGGTGTGAAGACAGGGTGATACACACCGGACAGTGACATGGGCCGGGTTCTCAGTGAGGAGGAGGAGATTGTGAGGACAGGGTGATACAGACTGCACAGTGAGATGGGCCAGGTTCACAGTCAGAATGATGAAATTGTGCGGACAGGGTGATACAGACTGGACGGTGAGATGGGTCGGGTTCACAGTGAGGGACGAGGAGATTGTGAGGACAGGGTGATACAGACTCGACAGTGAGATGGGCGAGGTTCACAGTGAGGGACGAGGAGATTGTGAGGACAGGGTGATACACACCGGACAGTGAGATGGGCCATGTTCACAGTGAGGATGAGGAGATTGTGAGTACAGGGCGATACACACAGGACAGTGAGATGGGCCGGGTTCACAGTGACGATGAGGAGATTGTGAGGACAGGGCGATACACACCAGACAGCGAAATGGGCCGGGTTCACAGTGAGGGACGAGTACATTGTGAGGACAGAGCGAGAGAGACTGGACAGTGAGATGGATCG
This sequence comes from Mobula birostris, assembly GCF_030028105.1. NCBI lineage: Eukaryota > Metazoa > Chordata > Chondrichthyes > Myliobatiformes > Myliobatidae > Mobula > Mobula birostris. The sequence continues at coordinate 3,214,338 of NC_092377.1, read as the reverse complement.
GGTTCACAGTGAGGGACGAGGAGATCGTGAGGACAGGGTGATACACACCGGACAGTGAGATGGGCCGGGTTCACAGTGAGGATGAGGAGATTGTGAGGGATGAAGACTTTGCGAGGACAGGGTGATACAGACCGGACAATGAGATGGGTCGGGTTCACAGTAAGGGACGAGGAGATTGTGAGGGATGAAGAGATTGTGTGGACAGAGTGATACAGACTGGACAGTGAGATGGGTCGGGTTCACAGTAAGGGACGAGGAGATTGTGAGCACAGGGTGATACAGACTGGACAGTAATATGGGTCGGGTTCACAGTGACGATGAGGAGGGTGTGAAGACAGGGTGATACACACCGGACAGTGACATGGGCCGGGTTCTCAGTGAGGAGGAGGAGATTGTGAGGACAGGGTGATACAGACTGCACAGTGAGATGGGCCAGGTTCACAGTCAGAATGATGAAATTGTGCGGACAGGGTGATACAGACTGGACGGTGAGATGGGTCGGGTTCACAGTGAGGGACGAGGAGATTGTGAGGACAGGGTGATACAGACTCGACAGTGAGATGGGCGAGGTTCACAGTGAGGGACGAGGAGATTGTGAGGACAGGGTGATACACACCGGACAGTGAGATGGGCCATGTTCACAGTGAGGATGAGGAGATTGTGAGTACAGGGCGATACACACAGGACAGTGAGATGGGCCGGGTTCACAGTGACGATGATGAGATTGTGAGGACAGGGCGATACACACCGGACTGTGAGATGGGCCGGGTTCACAGTGAGGGACGAGGAGATCGTGAGGACAGCGTGATACACACCGGACAGTGAGATGGGCCGGGTTCACAGTGAGGATGAGGAGATTGTGAGGGATGAAGACATTGCGAGGACAGGGTGATACAGACCGGACAATGAGATGGGTCGGGTTCACAGTAAGGGACGAGGAGATTGTGAGGGATGAAGAGATTGTGTGGACAGAGTGATACAGACTGGACAGTGAGATGGATCGGGTTCACAGTGAGGGACGAGGAGATTGTGAGAACAGGGTGATAAACACCGGACAGTGAGATGGGTCGGGTTCACAGTGAGGATGAGGAAATTGTGAGGGATGAAGAGATTGCGAGGACAGGGTGATACAGACTGGACAGTGAGATGGGTCGGGTTCACAGTGAGGATGAGGAGATTGTGAGCACAGGGTGATACACACAGGACAGTGAGATGGGTCGGGTTCACAGTGAGGATGATGAGATTGTGAGGACAGGGTGATACAGACTGGACAGTGAGATGGGTCATGTTCACAGTGAGGGAAGAGGAGATTGTGAGGACAACGTGATACAGACTGGACAGTGTGATGGGTTGGGTTAACAGTGAGGGACGAGGAGCTAGTGAGGACAGGGCGATACAGACTGGATACTGAGATGGGTTGGGTTCACAGTGACGATGAGGAAATTGTGAGGACAGGGTGATACAGACTGGACAGTGAGATGGGCCATGTTCACAGTGAGGATGAGGAGACTGTTAGTACAGGGCGATGCACACCGGACAGTGAGATGGGCCGGGTTCACAGTGACGATGGTGAGATTGTGAGGACAGGGGGATACACACCGGATAGTGAGATGGGTCGGGTTCACAGTGAGGATGAGGAGATTGTGTGGACAGAGTGATACAGACAGGACAGTGAGATGGGCCGGGTTCACAGTGAGGATGAGGAGATTGTGTGGACAGGGTGATACAGACTGGATACTGAGATGGGTCGGGTTCACAGTGACGATGAGGAAATTGTGAGGACAGGGCGATGCACACCGGACAGTGAGATGGGCCGGGTTCACAGTGACGATGGTGAGATTGTGAGGACAGGGGGATACACACCGGACAGTGAGATGGGCCGGGTTCACAGTGAGGGACGAGTAGATTGTGAGGACAGTGTGATACAGACTGGACAGTGAGATGGGTCGAGTTCACAGTCAGGGACGAGGAGACTGTGAGGACAGGGTGATCCACACAGGACAGTGAGATGGGTCAGGTTCACAGTGAGGTTGATGAGATTGTGAGGACAGGGTGATACATACCGGAAAGTGAGATGGTCCGGGTTCACAGTGAGGGACGAGGAGATTGTGAGGACCGGGTGATACAGACTGGACAGTGAGATGGGTCAGGTTCACAGTGAGGGAAGAGGAGATTGTGAGGACAGGGTGATACAGACTGCACAGTGAGATGGGTCGGGTTAACAGTGAGCGACGAGGAGATTTTTAGGACAGGGTGATACAGACTCGACCGTGAGATGGGCGAGGTTCACAGTGAGGGACGAGAAGATTGTGAGGACAGGGTGATACACACCGGACAGTGAGATGGGCCAGGTTCACAGTGACGATGATGAGATTGTGAGGACAGGGCGATACACACCGGACAGCGAAATGGGCCGGGTTCACAGTGAGGGACGAGTACATTGTGAGGACAGAGCGAGAGAGACTGGACAGTGAGATGGATCGGGTTCACAGTGAGGGACGAGGAGATCGTGAGGACAGGGTGATACACACCGGACAGTGAGATGGGCCGGGTTCACAGTGAGGATGAGGAGATTGTGAGGGATGAAGACTTTGCGAGGACAGGGTGATACAGACCGGACAGAGAGATGGGCCGGGTTCACAGTGAAGGACGAGGAGATTGTGAGGACAGGGTGATACAGACTGGACAGTGAAATGAGTCGGGTTCACAGTTACGATGAGGCGGGTGTGAAGACAGGGTGATACACACCGGACAGTGACATGGGCCGGGTTCTCAGTGAGGAGGAGGAGATTGTGAGGACAGCGTGATACAGACTGGACAGTGAGATGGATCGGGTTCACGGTGAGGATGAGGAGATTGTGAGGACAGGGTGAGACACACTGGACAGTGAGTTGGATCGGGTTCACGGTGAGGATGAGGAGATTGTGAGGACAGTGTGATACACACCGGACAGTCAGATGGTCCGGGTTCACAGTGAGGGACGAGAAGATTGTGAGGACCGGGTGATACAGACTGGACAGTGAGATGGGTCAGGTTCACAGTGAGGGAAGAGGAGATTGTGAGGACAGGGTGATACAGACTGCACAGTGAGATGGGCCAGGTTCACAGTCAGAATGATGAAATTCTGCGGACAGGGTGATACAGACTGGACGGTGAGATGGGTCGGGTTCACAGTGAGGGACGAGGAGATTGTGAGGACAGGGTGATACAGACTCGACAGTGAGATGGGCGAGGTTCACAGTGAGGGACGAGGAGATTGTGAGGACAGGGTGATACACACCGGACAGTGAGATGGGCCATGTTCACAGTGAGGATGAGGAGATTGTGAGTACAGGGCGATACACACAGGATAGTGAGATGGGCCGGGTTCACAGTGACGATGATGAGATTGTGAGGACAGGGCGATACACACCGGACAGTGAGATGGGCCGGGTTCACAGTGAGGGACGAGGAGATCGTGAGGACAGCGTGATACACAATGGACAGTGAGATGGGCCGGGTTCAAAGTAAGGGACGAGGAGATTGTGAGGACAGGGTGATACACACAGGACAGTGAGATGGGTCGGGTTCACAGTCACAGACGAGGAGACTGTGAGGACAGGGTGATCCACACCGGACAGTCAGATTGGTCAGGTTCACAGTGAGGATGATGAGATTGTGAGGGCAGGGTGATACAGACTGGAAAGTGAGATGGGTCATGTTCACAGTGAGGGAAGAGGAGATTGTGAGGACAGGGTGATACAGACTGGACAGTGTGATGGGTTGGGTTCACAGTGAGGATGAGGAGATTGTGAGGACAGGGTGATACACACAGGACAGTCAGATGGTCCGGTTTCACAGTGAGGGACGAGGAGATTGTGAGGACAGGGTGATACAGACTGGACAGTGAGATGAGTCGGGGTCACAGTGAGGGACGAGGAGCTAGTGACGACAGGGCGATACAGACTGGATACTGAGATGAGTCGGGTTGACAGTGACGATGAGGAAATTGTGATGACAGGGTGATACAGACTCGACCGTTAGGTGGGCCGGGTTCACAGTGAGGGACGAGGAGATTGTGAGGACAGGGTGATACACACCGGACAGTGAGATGAGCCAGGTTCACAGTGACGATGATGAGATTGTGAGTACAGGGCGATACACACAGGACAGTGAGATGGGCCGGGTTTACAGTGACGATGATGAGATTGTGAGGACAGGGCGATACACACCGGACAGTGAGATGGGCCGGGTTCACAGTGAGGATGAGGATATTGTGAGGGATGAAGAGATTGTGTGGACAGAGTGATACAGACTGGACAGTGAGATGGGTCGGGTTCACAGTAAGGGACCAGGAGATTGTGAGGGATGAAGAGATTGTGTGGACAGAGTGATACAGACTGGACAGTGAGATGGGTCGGGTTCACAGTAAGGGACCAGGAGATTGTGAGTACAGGGTGATACAGACTGGACAGTAATATGGGTCGGGTTCACAGTGACGATGAGGAGGGTGTGAAGACAGGGTGATACACAGCGGACAGTGACATGGGCCGGGTTCTCAGTGAGGACGAGGAGATTGTGAGGACAGGGTGATACACACTGGACAGTGAGATGGATCGGGTTCACGGTGAGGATGAGAAGATTGTTAGGACAGGGTGATACACACAGGACAGTGAGATGGGCCGGGTTCACAGTGACGATGATGAGATTGTGAGGACAGAACGATACACACCGGACAGTGAGATGGGCCGGGTTCACAGTGAGGGACGAGGAGATCGTGAGGACAGCGTGATACACAACGGACAGTGAGATGGGCCGGGTTCACAGTGAGGATGAGGAGATTGTGAGGGATGAAGAGATTGTGTGGACAGAGTGATACAGACTGGACAGTGAGATGGGTCGGGTTCACAGTAAGGGATGAGGAGATTGTGAGGGATGAAGAGATTGTGTGGACAGAGTGATACAGACTGGACAGTGAGATGGGTCGGGTTCACAGTAAGGGACCAGGAGATTGTGAGCACAGGGTGATACAGACTGGACAGTAATATCGGTCGGGTTCACAGTGACGATGAGGAGGGTGTGAAGACAGGGTGATACACAGCGGACAGTGAGATGGATCGGGTTCACAGTGAGGGACGAGGAGATTGTGAGAACAGGGTGATACAGACTGGACAGTGAAATGAGTCGGGTTCACAGTGAGGGACGAGGAGATTGTTAGGACAGGGTGATACAGACCGGACAGAGAGATGGGCCGGGTTCACAGTGAAGGACGAGGAGATTGTGAGGACAGGGTGATACAGACTGGACAGTGAAATGAGTCGGGTTCACAGTGAGGGACGAGGAGATTGTTAGGACAGGGTGATACAGACTGGACAGTGATATGGGTCGGGCTCACAGTTACGATGAGGAGGGTGTGAAGACAGGGTGATACACACCGGACAGTGACATGGGCCGGGTTCTCAGTGAGGAGGAGGAGATTGTGAGGACAGGGTGAGACACACTGGACAGTGAGTTGGATCGGGTTCACGGTGAGGATGAGGAGATTGTGAGGTCAGGGTGATCCAAACCAGACAATCAGATTGGTCAGGTTCACAGTGAGGATGATGAGATTGTGAGGACAGTGTGATGCACACTGGACAGTCAGATGGTCCGGGTTCACAGTCAGGGACGAGAAGATTGTGAGGACCGGGTGATACAGACTGGACAGTGAGATGGGTCAGGTTCACAGTGAGGGAAGAGGAGATTGTGAGGACCGGGTGTTACAGACTGCACAGTGAGATGGGCCAGGTTCACAGTCAGAATGATGAAATTGTGCAGACAGGGTGATACAGACTGGACGGTGAGATGGGTCGGGTTCACAGTGAGGGACGAGGAGATTGTGAAGACAGGGCGTTACACACCGGACAGTGAGATGGGTCGGGTTAACAGTGAGGGACGAGGAGATTGTTAGGACAGGGTGATACAGACTCGACAGTGAGATGGGCGAGGTTCACAGTGAGGGACGTGGAGATTGTGAGGACAGGGTGATACACACCGGACAGTGAGATGGGCCATCTTCACAGTGAGGATGATGAGATTGTGAGGACAGGGCGATACACACCGGACAGTGAGATGGGCCGGGTTCACAGTGAGGGACGAGTAGATTGTGAGGACAGCGCGAGAGGGACTGGACAGTGAGATGGATCGGGTTCACAGTGAGGGACGAGGAGATTCTGAGGACCGGGTGATACACACCGGATAGTGAGATGGGCCAGGTTCACAGTGACGATGATGAGATTGTGAGGAAAGGGCGATACACACCGGACAGGGAGATGGGTCGGGTTCACAGTGACGATGAGGAGGTTATGAAGACAGGGTGATACACAGCGGACAGTGAGATGGGCCGGGTTCACAGTGAGGGACGAGTAGATTGTGAGGACAGAGTGATAGAGACTGCACAGTGAGATGGATCGGGTTCAGAGTGAGGGACGAGGAGATTGTGAGTACAGGGTGATACCCACCGGACAGTGAGATGGGCCGTGTTCACAGTGCGGATGAGGAGGGTGTAAGACAGGGTGATACACACCGGAAAGTGACATGGGCCGGGTTCTCAGTGAGGACGAGGAGATTGTGATGACAGGGTGATACAGACTCGACCGTGAGGTGGGCCGTGTTCACAGTGAGGGACGAGGAGATTGTGAGGACAGGGTGATACACACCGGACAGTGAGATGGGCCAGGTTCACAATGACGATGATGAGATTGTGAGGACAGGGCGATACACACCAGACAGTGAGATGGGTCGGGTTCACAGTGACGATGAGGAGGTTGTGAAGACAGGGTGATACACACCGGACAGTGAGATGGGCCGGATTCACAGTGAGGGACGACTATATTGTGAGGACAGGGTGAGACAGACTGGACAGTGAGATGGGTCAGGTTCACAGTGAGGGAAGAGGAGATTGTGAGGACAGGGTGATACAGACTTGACAGTGTGATGGGTTGGGTTCACAGTGAGGGACGAGGAGCTAGTGATGACAGGGCGATACAGACTGGATACTGCGATGGGTCGGGTTCACAGTGACGATGAGGAAATTGTGATGACAGGGTGATACAGACTCGACTGTGAGGTGGGCCGGATTCACAGTTAGGGACGAGGAGATTGTGAGGACAGGGCGTTACTCACCGGACAGTGAGATGTGTCGGGTTCACAGTAAGGGACGAGGAGATTGTGAGGGATGAAGAGATTGTGTGGACAGAGTGATACAGACTGGACAGTGAGATGGGCCGGGTTCTCAGTGAGGACGAGGAGATTGTGAGGACAGGGTGATACACACTGGACAGTGAGATGGATCGGGTTCACGGTGAGGATGAGGAGATTGTGAGGACAGGGTGATACACACAGGACAGTCAGATGGTCCGGTTTCACAGTGAGGGACGAGGAGATTGTGAGGACAGGGTGATACAGACTGGACAGTGAGATGAGTCGGGGTCACAGTGAGGGACGAGGAGCTAGTGACGACAGGGCGATACAGACTGGATACTGAGATGAGTCGGGTTCACAGTGACGATGAGGAAATTGTGATGACAGGGTGATACAGACTCGACCGTTAGGTGGGCCGGGTTCACAGTGAGGGACGAGGAGATTGTGAGGACAGGGTGATACAGACTGGACAGTGAGATGGGTCGGGTTCACAGTAAGGGACGAGGAGATTGTGAGAACAGGGTGATACAGACTGGACAGTGAGATGGGATGGGTTCACAGTGACGATGAGGAGGGTGTGAAGACAGGGTGATACACACCGGACAGTGACATGGGCCGGGTTCTCAGTGAGGAGGAGGAGATTGTGAGGACAGGGTGATACAGACTGGACAGTGAGATGGATCGGGTTCACGGTGAGGATGAGGAGATTGTGAGGACAGGGTGAGACACACTGGACAGTGAGTTGGATCGGGTTCACGGTGAGGATTAGCAGATTGTGAGGACAGGGTGATCCACACCGGACAGTCAGATTGGTCAGGTTCACAGTGAGGATGATGAGATTGTGAGGACAGTGTGATACACACCGGACAGTCAGATGGTCCGGGTTCACAGTGAGGGACGAGAAGATTGTGAGGACCGGGTGATACAGACTGGACAGTGAGATGGGTCAGGTTCACAGTGAGGGAAGAGGAGATTGTGAGGACAGGGTGATACAGACTGCACAGTGAGATGGGCCAGGTTCACAGTCAGAATGATGAAATTGTGCGGACAGGGTGATACAGACTGGACGGTGAGATGGGTCGGGTTCACAGTGAGGGACGAGGAGATTGTGAGGACAGGGTGATACAGACTCGACAGTGAGATGGGCGAGGTTCACAGTGAGGGACGAGGAGATTGTGAGGACAGGGTGATACACACCGGACAGTGAGATGGGCCATGTTCACAGTGAGGATGAGGAGATTGTGAGTACAGGGCGATACACACAGGACAGTGAGATGGGCCGGGTTCACAGTGACGATGATGAGATTGTGAGGACAGGGCGATACACACCGGACAGTGAGATGGGCCGGGTTCACAGTGAGGGACGAGGAGATCGTGAGGACAGCGTGATACACACCGGACAGTGAGATGGGCCGGGTTCACAGTGAGGATGAGGAGATTGTGAGGGATGAAGACATTGCGAGGACAGGGTGATACAGACTGGACAGTGAGATGGGTCGGGTTCACAGTAAGGGACGAGTAGATTGTGAGGACAGTGTGATACAGACTGGACAGTGAGATGGGTCGAGTTCACAGTCAGGGACAAGGAGACTGTGAGGACAGGGTGATCCACACCGGACAGTGAGATGTGTCAGGTTCACAGTGAGGATGATGAGATTGTGAGGACAGGGTGATACACACCGGACAGTGAGATGGGCCATGCTCACAGTGAGGATGAGGAGATTGTGAGTACAGGGCGATACACACCGGACAGTGAGATGGGTCGGGTTCACAGTGACGATGAGGAGGTTATGAAGACAGGGTGATACACACCGGACAGTGAGATGGGCCGGGTTCACAGTGAGGGACGAGTAGATTGTGAGGACAGTGTGATACAGACTGGACAGTGAGATGGGTCGAGTTCACAGTCAGGGAAGAGGAGACTGTGAGGACAGGGTGATCCACACCGGACAGTGAGATGGGTCAGGTTCACAGTGAGGATGATGAGATTGTGAGGACAGGGTGATACATACCGGAAAGTGAGATGGACCGTGTTCACAGTGAGGGACGAGGAGATTGTGAGGACCGGGTGATACAGACTGGACCGTGAGATGGGTCAGGTTCACAGTGAGGGACGAGAAGATTGTGAGGACAGTGTGATACACACCGGACAGTGAGATGGGCCATGTTCACAGTGAGGATGAGGAGATTGTGAGTACAGGGCGATACACACCGGACAGTGAGATGGGCCGGGTTCACAGTGACGATGAGGAGATTGTGAGGACAGGGCGATACACACCAGACAGCGAAATGGGCCGGGTTCACAGTGAGGGACGAGTACATTGTGAGGACAGAGCGAGAGAGACTGGACAGTGAGATGGATCGGGTTCACAGTGAGGGACGAGGAGATCGTGAGGACAGGGTGATACACACCGGACAGTGAGATGGGCCGGGTTCACAGTGAGGATGAGGAGATTGTGAGGGATGAAGACTTTGCGAGGACAGGGTGATACAGACCGGACAATGAGATGGGTCGGGTTCACAGTAAGGGACGAGGAGATTGTGAGGGATGAAGAGATTGTGTGGACAGAGTGATACAGACTGGACAGTGAGATGGGTCGGGTTCACAGTAAGGGACGAGGAGATTGTGAGCACAGGGTGATACAGACTGGACAGTAATATGGGTCGGGTTCACAGTGACGATGAGGAGGGTGTGAAGACAGGGTGATACACACCGGACAGTGACATGGGCCGGGTTCTCAGTGAGGAGGAGGAGATTGTGAGGACAGGGTGATACAGACTGCACAGTGAGATGGGCCAGGTTCACAGTCAGAATGATGAAATTGTGCGGACAGGGTGATACAGACTGGACGGTGAGATGGGTCGGGTTCACAGTGAGGGACGAGGAGATTGTGAGGACAGGGTGATACAGACTCGACAGTGAGATGGGCGAGGTTCACAGTGAGGGACGAGGAGATTGTGAGGACAGGGTGATACACACCGGACAGTGAGATGGGCCATGTTCACAGTGAGGATGAGGAGATTGTGAGTACAGGGCGATACACACAGGACAGTGAGATGGGCCGGGTTCACAGTGACGATGAGGAGATTGTGAGGACAGGGCGATACACACCAGACAGCGAAATGGGCCGGGTTCACAGTGAGGGACGAGTACATTGTGAGGACAGAGCGAGAGAGACTGGACAGTGAGATGGATCGGGTTCACAGTGAGGGACGAGGAGATCGTGAGGACAGGGTGATACACACCGGACAGTGAGATGGGCCGGGTTCACAGTGAGGATGAGGAGATTGTGAGGGATGAAGACTTTGCGAGGACAGGGTGATACAGACCGGACAATGAGATGGGTCGGGTTCACAGTAAGGGACGAGGAGATTGTGAGGGATGAAGAGATTGTGTGGACAGAGTGATACAGACTGGACAGTGAGATGGGTCGGGTTCACAGTAAGGGACGAGGAGATTGTGAGCACAGGGTGATACAGACTGGACAGTAATATGGGTCGGGTTCACAGTGACGATGAGGAGGGTGTGAAGACAGGGTGATACACACCGGACAGTGACATGGGCCGGGTTCTCAGTGAGGAGGAGGAGATTGTGAGGACAGGGTGATACAGACTGCACAGTGAGATGGGCCAGGTTCACAGTCAGAATGATGAAATTGTGCGGACAGGGTGATACAGACTGGACGGTGAGATGGGTCGGGTTCACAGTGAGGGACGAGGAGATTGTGAGGACAGGGTGATACAGACTCGACAGTGAGATGGGCGAGGTTCACAGTGAGGGACGAGGAGATTGTGAGGACAGGGTGATACACACCGGACAGTGAGATGGGCCATGTTCACAGTGAGGATGAGGAGATTGTGAGTACAGGGCGATACACACAGGACAGTGAGATGGGCCGGGTTCACAGTGACGATGATGAGATTGTGAGGACAGGGCGATACACACCGGACTGTGAGATGGGCCGGGTTCACAGTGAGGGACGAGGAGATCGTGAGGACAGCGTGATACACACCGGACAGTGAGATGGGCCGGGTTCACAGTGAGGATGAGGAGATTGTGAGGGATGAAGACATTGCGAGGACAGGGTGATACAGACCGGACAATGAGATGGGTCGGGTTCACAGTAAGGGACGAGGAGATTGTGAGGGATGAAGAGATTGTGTGGACAGAGTGATACAGACTGGACAGTGAGATGGATCGGGTTCACAGTGAGGGACGAGGAGATTGTGAGAACAGGGTGATAAACACCGGACAGTGAGATGGGTCGGGTTCACAGTGAGGATGAGGAAATTGTGAGGGATGAAGAGATTGCGAGGACAGGGTGATACAGACTGGACAGTGAGATGGGTCGGGTTCACAGTGAGGATGAGGAGATTGTGAGCACAGGGTGATACACACAGGACAGTGAGATGGGTCGGGTTCACAGTGAGGATGATGAGATTGTGAGGACAGGGTGATACAGACTGGACAGTGAGATGGGTCATGTTCACAGTGAGGGAAGAGGAGATTGTGAGGACAACGTGATACAGACTGGACAGTGTGATGGGTTGGGTTAACAGTGAGGGACGAGGAGCTAGTGAGGACAGGGCGATACAGACTGGATACTGAGATGGGTTGGGTTCACAGTGACGATGAGGAAATTGTGAGGACAGGGTGATACAGACTGGACAGTGAGATGGGCCATGTTCACAGTGAGGATGAGGAGACTGTTAGTACAGGGCGATGCACACCGGACAGTGAGATGGGCCGGGTTCACAGTGACGATGGTGAGATTGTGAGGACAGGGGGATACACACCGGATAGTGAGATGGGTCGGGTTCACAGTGAGGATGAGGAGATTGTGTGGACAGAGTGATACAGACAGGACAGTGAGATGGGCCGGGTTCACAGTGAGGATGAGGAGATTGTGTGGACAGGGTGATACAGACTGGATACTGAGATGGGTCGGGTTCACAGTGACGATGAGGAAATTGTGAGGACAGGGCGATGCACACCGGACAGTGAGATGGGCCGGGTTCACAGTGACGATGGTGAGATTGTGAGGACAGGGGGATACACACCGGACAGTGAGATGGGCCGGGTTCACAGTGAGGGACGAGTAGATTGTGAGGACAGTGTGATACAGACTGGACAGTGAGATGGGTCGAGTTCACAGTCAGGGACGAGGAGACTGTGAGGACAGGGTGATCCACACAGGACAGTGAGATGGGTCAGGTTCACAGTGAGGTTGATGAGATTGTGAGGACAGGGTGATACATACCGGAAAGTGAGATGGTCCGGGTTCACAGTGAGGGACGAGGAGATTGTGAGGACCGGGTGATACAGACTGGACAGTGAGATGGGTCAGGTTCACAGTGAGGGAAGAGGAGATTGTGAGGACAGGGTGATACAGACTGCACAGTGAGATGGGTCGGGTTAACAGTGAGCGACGAGGAGATTTTTAGGACAGGGTGATACAGACTCGACCGTGAGATGGGCGAGGTTCACAGTGAGGGACGAGAAGATTGTGAGGACAGGGTGATACACACCGGACAGTGAGATGGGCCAGGTTCACAGTGACGATGATGAGATTGTGAGGACAGGGCGATACACACCGGACAGCGAAATGGGCCGGGTTCACAGTGAGGGACGAGTACATTGTGAGGACAGAGCGAGAGAGACTGGACAGTGAGATGGATCGGGTTCACAGTGAGGGACGAGGAGATCGTGAGGACAGGGTGATACACACCGGACAGTGAGATGGGCCGGGTTCACAGTGAGGATGAGGAGATTGTGAGGGATGAAGACTTTGCGAGGACAGGGTGATACAGACCGGACAGAGAGATGGGCCGGGTTCACAGTGAAGGACGAGGAGATTGTGAGGACAGGGTGATACAGACTGGACAGTGAGATGGGTCGGGTTCACAGTTACGATGAGGCGGGTGTGAAGACAGGGTGATACACACCGGACAGTGACATGGGCCGGGTTCTCAGTGAGGAGGAGGAGATTGTGAGGACAGCGTGATACAGACTGGACAGTGAGATGGATCGGGTTCACGGTGAGGATGAGGAGATTGTGAGGACAGGGTGAGACACACTGGACAGTGAGTTGGATCGGGTTCACGGTGAGGATGAGGAGATTGTGAGGACAGTGTGATACACACCGGACAGTCAGATGGTCCGGGTTCACAGTGAGGGACGAGAAGATTGTGAGGACCGGGTGATACAGACTGGACAGTGAGATGGGTCAGGTTCACAGTGAGGGAAGAGGAGATTGTGAGGACAGGGTGATACAGACTGCACAGTGAGATGGGCCAGGTTCACAGTCAGAATGATGAAATTCTGCGGACAGGGTGATACAGACTGGACGGTGAGATGGGTCGGGTTCACAGTGAGGGACGAGGAGATTGTGAGGACAGGGTGATACAGACTCGACAGTGAGATGGGCGAGGTTCACAGTGAGGGACGAGGAGATTGTGAGGACAGGGTGATACACACCGGACAGTGAGATGGGCCATGTTCACAGTGAGGATGAGGAGATTGTGAGTACAGGGCGATACACACAGGATAGTGAGATGGGCCGGGTTCACAGTGACGATGATGAGATTGTGAGGACAGGGCGATACACACCGGACAGTGAGATGGGCCGGGTTCACAGTGAGGGACGAGGAGATCGTGAGGACAGCGTGATACACAATGGACAGTGAGATGGGCCGGGTTCAAAGTAAGGGACGAGGAGATTGTGAGGACAGGGTGATACACACAGGACAGTGAGATGGGTCGGGTTCACAGTCACAGACGAGGAGACTGTGAGGACAGGGTGATCCACACCGGACAGTCAGATTGGTCAGGTTCACAGTGAGGATGATGAGATTGTGAGGGCAGGGTGATACAGACTGGAAAGTGAGATGGGTCATGTTCACAGTGAGGGAAGAGGAGATTGTGAGGACAGGGTGATACAGACTGGACAGTGTGATGGGTTGGGTTCACAGTGAGGATGAGGAGATTGTGAGGACAGGGTGATACACACAGGACAGTCAGATGGTCCGGTTTCACAGTGAGGGACGAGGAGATTGTGAGGACAGGGTGATACAGACTGGACAGTGAGATGAGTCGGGGTCACAGTGAGGGACGAGGAGCTAGTGACGACAGGGCGATACAGACTGGATACTGAGATGAGTCGGGTTGACAGTGACGATGAGGAAATTGTGATGACAGGGTGATACAGACTCGACCGTTAGGTGGGCCGGGTTCACAGTGAGGGACGAGGAGATTGTGAGGACAGGGTGATACACACCGGACAGTGAGATGAGCCAGGTTCACAGTGACGATGATGAGATTGTGAGTACAGGGCGATACACACAGGACAGTGAGATGGGCCGGGTTTACAGTGACGATGATGAGATTGTGAGGACAGGGCGATACACACCGGACAGTGAGATGGGCCGGGTTCACAGTGAGGATGAGGATATTGTGAGGGATGAAGAGATTGTGTGGACAGAGTGATACAGACTGGACAGTGAGATGGGTCGGGTTCACAGTAAGGGACCAGGAGATTGTGAGGGATGAAGAGATTGTGTGGACAGAGTGATACAGACTGGACAGTGAGATGGGTCGGGTTCACAGTAAGGGACCAGGAGATTGTGAGTACAGGGTGATACAGACTGGACAGTAATATGGGTCGGGTTCACAGTGACGATGAGGAGGGTGTGAAGACAGGGTGATACACAGCGGACAGTGACATGGGCCGGGTTCTCAGTGAGGACGAGGAGATTGTGAGGACAGGGTGATACACACTGGACAGTGAGATGGATCGGGTTCACGGTGAGGATGAGAAGATTGTTAGGACAGGGTGATACACACAGGACAGTGAGATGGGCCGGGTTCACAGTGACGATGATGAGATTGTGAGGACAGAACGATACACACCGGACAGTGAGATGGGCCGGGTTCACAGTGAGGGACGAGGAGATCGTGAGGACAGCGTGATACACACCGGACAGTGAGATGGGCCATGTTCACAGTGAGGATGAGGAGATTGTGAGTACAGGGCGATACACACAGGACAGTGAGATGGGCCGGGTTCACAGTGACGATGAGGAGATTGTGAGGACAGGGCGATACACACCAGACAGCGAAATGGGCCGGGTTCACAGTGAGGGACGAGTACATTGTGAGGACAGAGCGAGAGAGACTGGACAGTGAGATGGATCGGGTTCACAGTGAGGGACGAGGAGATCGTGAGGACAGGGTGATACACACCGGACAGTGAGATGGGCCGGGTTCACAGTGAGGATGAGGAGATTGTGAGGGATGAAGACTTTGCGAGGACAGGGTGATACAGACCGGACAATGAGATGGGTCGGGTTCACAGTAAGGGACGAGGAGATTGTGAGGGATGAAGAGATTGTGTGGACAGAGTGATACAGACTGGACAGTGAGATGGGTCGGGTTCACAGTAAGGGACGAGGAGATTGTGAGCACAGGGTGATACAGACTGGACAGTAATATGGGTCGGGTTCACAGTGACGATGAGGAGGGTGTGAAGACAGGGTGATACACACCGGACAGTGACATGGGCCGGGTTCTCAGTGAGGAGGAGGAGATTGTGAGGACAGGGTGATACAGACTGCACAGTGAGATGGGCCAGGTTCACAGTCAGAATGATGAAATTGTGCGGACAGGGTGATACAGACTGGACGGTGAGATGGGTCGGGTTCACAGTGAGGGACGAGGAGATTGTGAGGACAGGGTGATACAGACTCGACAGTGAGATGGGCGAGGTTCACAGTGAGGGACGAGGAGATTGTGAGGACAGGGTGATACACACCGGACAGTGAGATGGGCCATGTTCACAGTGAGGATGAGGAGATTGTGAGTACAGGGCGATACACACAGGACAGTGAGATGGGCCGGGTTCACAGTGACGATGATGAGATTGTGAGGACAGGGCGATACACACCGGACTGTGAGATGGGCCGGGTTCACAGTGAGGGACGAGGAGATCGTGAGGACAGCGTGATACACACCGGACAGTGAGATGGGCCGGGTTCACAGTGAGGATGAGGAGATTGTGAGGGATGAAGACATTGCGAGGACAGGGTGATACAGACCGGACAATGAGATGGGTCGGGTTCACAGTAAGGGACGAGGAGATTGTGAGGGATGAAGAGATTGTGTGGACAGAGTGATACAGACTGGACAGTGAGATGGATCGGGTTCACAGTGAGGGACGAGGAGATTGTGAGAACAGGGTGATAAACACCGGACAGTGAGATGGGTCGGGTTCACAGTGAGGATGAGGAAATTGTGAGGGATGAAGAGATTGCGAGGACAGGGTGATACAGACTGGACAGTGAGATGGGTCGGGTTCACAGTGAGGATGAGGAGATTGTGAGCACAGGGTGATACACACAGGACAGTGAGATGGGTCGGGTTCACAGTGAGGATGATGAGATTGTGAGGACAGGGTGATACAGACTGGACAGTGAGATGGGTCATGTTCACAGTGAGGGAAGAGGAGATTGTGAGGACAACGTGATACAGACTGGACAGTGTGATGGGTTGGGTTAACAGTGAGGGACGAGGAGCTAGTGAGGACAGGGCGATACAGACTGGATACTGAGATGGGTTGGGTTCACAGTGACGATGAGGAAATTGTGAGGACAGGGTGATACAGACTGGACAGTGAGATGGGCCATGTTCACAGTGAGGATGAGGAGACTGTTAGTACAGGGCGATGCACACCGGACAGTGAGATGGGCCGGGTTCACAGTGACGATGGTGAGATTGTGAGGACAGGGGGATACACACCGGATAGTGAGATGGGTCGGGTTCACAGTGAGGATGAGGAGATTGTGTGGACAGAGTGATACAGACAGGACAGTGAGATGGGCCGGGTTCACAGTGAGGATGAGGAGATTGTGTGGACAGGGTGATACAGACTGGATACTGAGATGGGTCGGGTTCACAGTGACGATGAGGAAATTGTGAGGACAGGGCGATGCACACCGGACAGTGAGATGGGCCGGGTTCACAGTGACGATGGTGAGATTGTGAGGACAGGGGGATACACACCGGACAGTGAGATGGGCCGGGTTCACAGTGAGGGACGAGTAGATTGTGAGGACAGTGTGATACAGACTGGACAGTGAGATGGGTCGAGTTCACAGTCAGGGACGAGGAGACTGTGAGGACAGGGTGATCCACACAGGACAGTGAGATGGGTCAGGTTCACAGTGAGGTTGATGAGATTGTGAGGACAGGGTGATACATACCGGAAAGTGAGATGGTCCGGGTTCACAGTGAGGGACGAGGAGATTGTGAGGACCGGGTGATACAGACTGGACAGTGAGATGGGTCAGGTTCACAGTGAGGGAAGAGGAGATTGTGAGGACAGGGTGATACAGACTGCACAGTGAGATGGGTCGGGTTAACAGTGAGCGACGAGGAGATTTTTAGGACAGGGTGATACAGACTCGACCGTGAGATGGGCGAGGTTCACAGTGAGGGACGAGAAGATTGTGAGGACAGGGTGATACACACCGGACAGTGAGATGGGCCAGGTTCACAGTGACGATGATGAGATTGTGAGGACAGGGCGATACACACCGGACAGCGAAATGGGCCGGGTTCACAGTGAGGGACGAGTACATTGTGAGGACAGAGCGAGAGAGACTGGACAGTGAGATGGATCGGGTTCACAGTGAGGGACGAGGAGATCGTGAGGACAGGGTGATACACACCGGACAGTGAGATGGGCCGGGTTCACAGTGAGGATGAGGAGATTGTGAGGGATGAAGACTTTGCGAGGACAGGGTGATACAGACCGGACAGAGAGATGGGCCGGGTTCACAGTGAAGGACGAGGAGATTGTGAGGACAGGGTGATACAGACTGGACAGTGAAATGAGTCGGGTTCACAGTTACGATGAGGCGGGTGTGAAGACAGGGTGATACACACCGGACAGTGACATGGGCCGGGTTCTCAGTGAGGAGGAGGAGATTGTGAGGACAGCGTGATACAGACTGGACAGTGAGATGGATCGGGTTCACGGTGAGGATGAGGAGATTGTGAGGACAGGGTGAGACACACTGGACAGTGAGTTGGATCGGGTTCACGGTGAGGATGAGGAGATTGTGAGGACAGTGTGATACACACCGGACAGTCAGATGGTCCGGGTTCACAGTGAGGGACGAGAAGATTGTGAGGACCGGGTGATACAGACTGGACAGTGAGATGGGTCAGGTTCACAGTGAGGGAAGAGGAGATTGTGAGGACAGGGTGATACAGACTGCACAGTGAGATGGGCCAGGTTCACAGTCAGAATGATGAAATTCTGCGGACAGGGTGATACAGACTGGACGGTGAGATGGGTCGGGTTCACAGTGAGGGACGAGGAGATTGTGAGGACAGGGTGATACAGACTCGACAGTGAGATGGGCGAGGTTCACAGTGAGGGACGAGGAGATTGTGAGGACAGGGTGATACACACCGGACAGTGAGATGGGCCATGTTCACAGTGAGGATGAGGAGATTGTGAGTACAGGGCGATACACACAGGATAGTGAGATGGGCCGGGTTCACAGTGACGATGATGAGATTGTGAGGACAGGGCGATACACACCGGACAGTGAGATGGGCCGGGTTCACAGTGAGGGACGAGGAGATCGTGAGGACAGCGTGATACACAATGGACAGTGAGATGGGCCGGGTTCAAAGTAAGGGACGAGGAGATTGTGAGGACAGGGTGATACACACAGGACAGTGAGATGGGTCGGGTTCACAGTCACAGACGAGGAGACTGTGAGGACAGGGTGATCCACACCGGACAGTCAGATTGGTCAGGTTCACAGTGAGGATGATGAGATTGTGAGGGCAGGGTGATACAGACTGGAAAGTGAGATGGGTCATGTTCACAGTGAGGGAAGAGGAGATTGTGAGGACAGGGTGATACAGACTGGACAGTGTGATGGGTTGGGTTCACAGTGAGGATGAGGAGATTGTGAGGACAGGGTGATACACACAGGACAGTCAGATGGTCCGGTTTCACAGTGAGGGACGAGGAGATTGTGAGGACAGGGTGATACAGACTGGACAGTGAGATGAGTCGGGGTCACAGTGAGGGACGAGGAGCTAGTGACGACAGGGCGATACAGACTGGATACTGAGATGAGTCGGGTTGACAGTGACGATGAGGAAATTGTGATGACAGGGTGATACAGACTCGACCGTTAGGTGGGCCGGGTTCACAGTGAGGGACGAGGAGATTGTGAGGACAGGGTGATACACACCGGACAGTGAGATGAGCCAGGTTCACAGTGACGATGATGAGATTGTGAGTACAGGGCGATACACACAGGACAGTGAGATGGGCCGGGTTTACAGTGACGATGATGAGATTGTGAGGACAGGGCGATACACACCGGACAGTGAGATGGGCCGGGTTCACAGTGAGGATGAGGATATTGTGAGGGATGAAGAGATTGTGTGGACAGAGTGATACAGACTGGACAGTGAGATGGGTCGGGTTCACAGTAAGGGACCAGGAGATTGTGAGGGATGAAGAGATTGTGTGGACAGAGTGATACAGACTGGACAGTGGGATGGGTCGGGTTCACAGTAAGGGACCAGGAGATTGTGAGTACAGGGTGATACAGACTGGACAGTAATATGGGTCGGGTTCACAGTGACGATGAGGAGGGTGTGAAGACAGGGTGATACACAGCGGACAGTGACATGGGCCGGGTTCTCAGTGAGGACGAGGAGATTGTGAGGACAGGGTGATACACACTGGACAGTGAGATGGATCGGGTTCACGGTGAGGATGAGAAGATTGTTAGGACAGGGTGATACACACAGGACAGTGAGATGGGCCGGGTTCACAGTGACGATGATGAGATTGTGAGGACAGAACGATACACACCGGACAGTGAGATGGGCCGGGTTCACAGTGAGGGACGAGGAGATCGTGAGGACAGCGTGATACACAACGGACAGTGAGATGGGCCGGGTTCACAGTGAGGATGAGGAGATTGTGAGGGATGAAGAGATTGTGTGGACAGAGTGATACAGACTGGACAGTGAGATGGGTCGGGTTCACAGTAAGGGATGAGGAGATTGTGAGGGATGAAGAGATTGTGTGGACAGAGTGATACAGACTGGACAGTGAGATGGGTCGGGTTCACAGTAAGGGACCAGGAGATTGTGAGCACAGGGTGATACAGACTGGACAGTAATATCGGTCGGGTTCACAGTGACGATGAGGAGGGTGTGAAGACAGGGTGATACACAGCGGACAGTGAGATGGATCGGGTTCACAGTGAGGGACGAGGAGATTGTGAGAACAGGGTGATACAGACTGGACAGTGAAATGAGTCGGGTTCACAGTGAGGGACGAGGAGATTGTTAGGACAGGGTGATACAGACCGGACAGAGAGATGGGCCGGGTTCACAGTGAAGGACGAGGAGATTGTGAGGACAGGGTGATACAGACTGGACAGTGAAATGAGTCGGGTTCACAGTGAGGGACGAGGAGATTGTTAGGACAGGGTGATACAGACTGGACAGTGATATGGGTCGGGCTCACAGTTACGATGAGGAGGGTGTGAAGACAGGGTGATACACACCGGACAGTGACATGGGCCGGGTTCTCAGTGAGGAGGAGGAGATTGTGAGGACAGGGTGAGACACACTGGACAGTGAGTTGGATCGGGTTCACGGTGAGGATGAGGAGATTGTGAGGTCAGGGTGATCCAAACCAGACAATCAGATTGGTCAGGTTCACAGTGAGGATGATGAGATTGTGAGGACAGTGTGATGCACACTGGACAGTCAGATGGTCCGGGTTCACAGTCAGGGACGAGAAGATTGTGAGGACCGGGTGATACAGACTGGACAGTGAGATGGGTCAGGTTCACAGTCAGAATGATGAAATTGTGCGGACAGGGTGATACAGACTGGACGGTGAGATGGGTCGGGTTCACAGTGAGGGACGAGGAGATTGTGAGGACAGGGTGATACAGACTCGACAGTGAGATGGGCGAGGTTCACAGTGAGGGACGAGAAGATTGTGAGGACAGGGTGATACACACCGGACAGTGAGATGGGCCATGTTCACAGTGAGGATGAGGAGATTGTGAGTACAGGGCGATACACACCGGACAGTGAGATGGGCCGGGTTCACAGTGACGATGATGAGATTGTGAGGACAGGGCGATACACACCGGACAGTGAGATGGGCCGGCTTCACAGTGAGGATGAGGAGATTGTGAGTGATGAAGACATTGCGAGGACAGGGTGATACAGACCGGACAATGAGATGGGTCGGGTTCACAGTAAGGGACGAGGAGATTGTGAGGGATGAAGAGATTGTGTGGACAGAGTGATACAGACTGGACAGTGAGATGGGTCGGGTTCACAGTAAGGGACCAGGAGATTGTGAGCACAGGGTGATACAGACTGGACAGTAATATGGGTCGGGTTCACAGTGACGATGAGGAGTGTGTGAAGACGGTGATACACAGCGGACAGTGACATGGGCCGGGTTCTCAGTGAGGACGAGGAGATTGTGAGGACAGGGTGATACAGACTGGACAGTGAGATGGGTCGGGTTCACAGTGAGGGAAGAGGAGATTGTGAGGACAGGGCGATACAGAGTGGATACTGAGATGGGTCAGGTTCACAGTGACGATGAGGAAATTGTGATGACAGGGTGATACAGACTCGACCGTTAGGTGGGCCGGGTTCACAGTGAGGGACGAGGAGATTGTGAGGACAGGGTGATACACACCGGACAGTGAGATGGGCCAGGTTCACATTGACGATGATGAGATTGTGAGGACAGGGCGATACACACCAGACAGTGAGATGGGTCGGGTTCACAGTGACGATGAGGAGGTTATGAAGACAGGGTGATACACACCGGACAGTGAGATGGGCCGGGTTCACAGTGAGGGACGAGTAGATTGTGAGGACAGTGTGATACAGACTGGACAGTGAGATGGGTCGAGTTCACAGTCAGGGACGAGGAGACTGTGAGGACAGGGTGATCCACACCGGACAGTGAGATGGGTCAGGTTCACAGTGAGGATGATGAGATTGTGAGGACAGGGTGATACATACCGAAAAGTGAGATGGACCGGGTTCACAGTGAGGGACGAGGAGATTGTGAGGACCGGGTGATACAGACTGGACAGTGAGATGGGTCAGGTTCACAGTCAGGATGATGAAATTGTGCGGACAGGGTGATACAGACAGGACGGTGAGATGGGTCGGGTTCACAGTGAGGGACGAGGAGATTGTGAGGACAGGGTGATACAGACTCGACAGTGAGATGGGCGAGGTTCACAGTGAGGGACGAGAAGATTGTGAGGACAGGGTGATACACACCGGACAGTGAGATGGGCCATGTTCACAGTGAGGATGAGGAGATTGTGAGTACAGGGCGATACACACCGGACAGTGAGATGGGCCGGGTTCACAGTGACGATGAGGAGATTGTGAGGACAGGGCGATACACACCAGACAGCGAAATGGGCCGGGTTCACAGTGAGGGACGAGTACATTGTGAGGACAGAGCGAGAGAGACTGGACAGTGAGATGGATCGGGTTCACAGTGAGGATGAGGAGATCGTGAGGGATGAAGACTTTGCGAGGACAGGGTGATACAGACCGGACAATGAGATGGGTCGGGTTCACAGTAAGGGACGAGGAGATTGTGAGGGATGAAGAGATTGTGTGGACAGAGTGATACAGACTGGACAGTGAGATGGGTCGGGTTCACAGAAAGGGACGAGGAGATTGTGAGCACAGGGTGATACAGACTGGACAGTAATATGGGTCGGGTTCACAGTGACGATGAGGAGGGTGTGAAGACAGGGTGATACACACCGGACAGTGACATGGGCCGGGTTCTCAGTGAGGAGGAGGAGATTGTGAGGACAGGGTGATACAGACTGCACAGTGAGATGGGCCAGGTTCACAGTCAGAATGATGAAATTGTGCGGACAGGGTGATACAGACTGGACGGTGAGATGGGTCGGGTTCACAGTGAGGGACGAGGAGATTGTGAGGACAGGGTGATACAGACTCGACAGTGAGATGGGCGAGGTTCACAGTGAGGGACGAGGAGATTGTGAGGACAGGGTGATACACACCGGACAGTGAGATGGGCCATGTTCACAGTGAGGATGAGGAGATTGTGAGTACAGGGCGATACACACATGACAATGAGATGGGCCGGGTTCACAGTGACGATGATGAGATTGTGAGGACAGGGTGAGACACACTGGACAGTGAGTTGGATCGGGTTCACGGTGAGGATGAGGAGATTGTGAGGACAGGGTGATCCACACTGGACAGTCAGATTGGTCAGGTTCACAGTGAGGATGATGAGATTGTGAGGACAGTGTGATACACACTGGACAGTCAGATGGTCCGGGTTCACAGTGAGGGACGAGAAGATTGTGAGGACAGGGTGATCCACACAGGACAGTCAGATGGGCCATGTTCACAGTCAGGATAAGGAGATTGTGAGGGATGAAGACATTGCGAGGACAGGGTGATACAGACCGGACAATGAGATGGGTCGGGTTCACAGTAAGGGACGAGGAGATTGTGAGGGATGAAGAGATTGTGTGGACAGAGTGATACAGACTGGACAGTGAGATGGGTCGGGTTCACAGTAAGGGACCAGGAGATTGTGAGCACAGGGTGATACAGACTGGACAGTAATATGGGTCGGGTTCACAGTGACGATGAGGAGGGTGTGAAGACAGGGTGATACACAGCGGACAGTGACATGGTCCGGGTTCTTAGTGAGGACGAGGAGCAGGTGAGGACAGGGTGATACAGACTGGACAGTGAGATGGATCGGGTTCACGGTGAGGATGAGGAGATTGTGAGGACAGGGTGAGACACACTGGACAGTGAGTTGGATCGGGTTCACGGTGAGGATGAGGAGATTGTGAGGACAGGGTGATACACACCGGACAGTCAGATGGTCCGGGTTAACAGTGAGGGACGAGGAGATTGGGAGCACAGGGTGATACAGACTGGACAGTGATATGAGTCGGGTTCACAGTGAGGGAGGAGGAGATTGTTAGGACAGGGTGATACAGACTGGACAGTGTGATGGGTTGGGTTCACAGTGAGGGACGAGGAGCTAGTGAGGACAGGGCGATACAGACTGCATACTGAGATGGGTCGCGTTCACAGTTACGATGAGGAAATTGTGATGACAGGGTGATACAGACTCGACCGTGAGGTGGGCCGGGTTCACAGTTAGGGACGAGGAGATTGTGAGGACAGGGTGATGCACACCGGACAGTGAGATGGGCCGGGTTCACAGTGACGATGATGAGATTGTGAGGACAGCGCGATACACACCGGACAGTGAGATGGGTCGGGTTCACAGTCAGGATGAGGAGATTGTGAGGATAGGGTGATCCACACCGGACAGTGAGATGGATCAGGTTCACAGTGAGGATGAGGAGATTGTGAGGGATGAAGAGATTGTGTGGACAGAGTGATACAGACTGGACAGTGAGATGGGTCGCGTTCACAGTAAGGGACGAGGAGATTGTGAGGACAGAGTGATAGAGACTGGACAGTGAGATGTATCGGGTTCAGAGTGAGGGACGAGGAGATTGTGAGGACAGGGTGATACCCACCGGACAGTGAGAGGGGCCGTGTTCACAGTGAGGATGAGGAGATTGTGAGGGATGAAGACATTGCGAGGACAGGGTAATACAGACAGGACAGTGAGATGGGTCAGGTTCACAGTGAGGATGAGGAGATTGTGAGGGATGAAGAGATTGTGTGGACAGAGTGATACAGACTGGACAGTGAGATGGGTCGGGTTCACAGTAAGAGACGAGGAGATTGTGAGCACAGGGTGATACAGACTGGACAGTGATATGGGTCGGGTTCACAGTGACGATGAGGAGGGTGTAAGACAGGGTGATACACACCGGACAGTGACATGGGCCGGGTTCTCAGTGAGGACGAGGGGAGTGTGAGTACAGGGTGATACAGACTGGACAGTGAGGTGGATCGGGTTCATGGTGAGGCTGAGGAGATTGTGAGGACAGGGTGATACACACTGGACAGAGAGATAGGTCGGGTTCACAGTGAGGGACGAGGAGATTGTGAGGACAGGGTGATCCACACAGGACAGTCAGATGGGCCATGTTCACAGTGAGGATAAGGAGATTGTGAGTACAGGGCGATACACACCGGACAGTGAGATGGGCCGGGTTCACAGTGACGATGAGGAGATTGTGAGGACAGGGCGATACACACCAGACAGCGAAATGGGCCGGGTTCACAGTGAGGGACGAGTACATTGTGAGGACAGAGCGAGAGAGACTGGACAGTGAGATGGATCCGGTTCACAGTGAGGGACGAGGAGATCGTGAGGACAGGGTGATACACACCGGACAGTGAGATGGGCCGGGTTCACAGTGAGGATGAGGAGATTGTGAGGGATGAAGACTTTGCGAGGACAGGGTGATACAGACCGGACAATGAGATGGGTCGGGTTCACAGTAAGGGACGAGGAGATTGTGAGGGATGAAGAGATTGTGTGGACAGAGTGATACAGACTGGACAGTGAGATGGGTCGGGTTCACAGTAGGGGACGAGGAGATTGTGAGCACAGGGTGATACAGACTGGACAGTAATATGGGTCGGGTTCACAGTGACGATGAGGAGGGTGTGAAGACAGGGTGATACACACCGGACAGTGACATGGGCCGGGTTCTCAGTGAGGAGGAGGAGATTGTGAGGACAGGGTGATACAGACTGGACAATGAGATGGATCGGGTTCACGGTGAGGATGAGGAGATTGTGAGGACAGGGTGATACACACTGGACAGTGAGTTGGATCGGGTTCACGGTGAGGATGAGGAGATTGTGAGGACAGGGTGATACACACCGGACAGTCAGATGGTCCGGGTTAACAGTGAGGGACGAGGAGATTGGGAGCACAGGGTGATACAGACTGGACAGTGAAATGAGTCGGGTTCACAGTGAGGGACGAGGAGATTGTTAGGACAGGGTGATACAGACTGGACAGTGTGATGGGTTGGGTTCACAGTGAGGGACGAGGAGCTAGTGAGGACAGGGCGATACAGACTGCATACTGAGATGGGTCGGGTTCACAGTTACGATGAGGAAATTGTGATGACAGGGTGATACAGACTCGACCGTGAGATGGGCCGGGTTCACAGTGAGGGACGAGGAGATTGTGAGGACAGGGTGATACACACCGGACAGTGA
The DNA here is from genome assembly GCF_030028105.1 of Mobula birostris. Taxonomy (NCBI): domain Eukaryota; kingdom Metazoa; phylum Chordata; class Chondrichthyes; order Myliobatiformes; family Myliobatidae; genus Mobula; species Mobula birostris. The sequence continues at coordinate 3,187,916 of NC_092377.1, read as the reverse complement.
GATGGGCCGGGTTCACAGTGACGATGATGAGATTGTGAGGACAGCGCGATACACACCGGACAGTGAGATGGGTCGGGTTCACAGTCAGGATGAGGAGATTGTGAGGACAGGGTGATACACACCGGACAGTGATATGGGTCGGGTTCACAGTCAGGATGATGAGATTGTGAGGACAGAGCGATACACACCGGACAGTGAGATGGGCCGGGTTCACAGTGAGGGACGAGGAGATTGTGAGGACAGGGCGATACAGACCGGACAGTGAGATGGGCCGGGTTCAGAGTGAGGGATGAGGAGATTGTGAGGACAGGGTGATCCACACCGGACAGTGAGATGGATCAGGTTCACAGTGAGGATGAGGAGATTGTGAGGGATGAAGAGATTGTGTGGACAGAGTGATACAGACTGGACAGTGAGATGTATCGGGTTCAGAGTGAGGGACGAGGAGATTGTGAGGACAGGGTGATACCCACCGGACAGTGAGAGGGGCCGTGTTCACAGTGAGGATGAGGAGATTGTGAGGGATGAAGACATTGCGAGGACAGGGTAATACAGACAGGACAGTGAGATGGGTCAGGTTCACAGTGAGGATGAGGAGATTGTGAGGGATGAAGAGATTGTGTGGACAGAGTGATACAGACTGGACAGTGAGATGGGTCGGGTTCACAGTAAGGGACGAGGAGATTGTGAGCACAGGGTGATACAGACTGGACAGTGATATGGGTCGGGTTCACAGTGACGATGAGGAGGGTGTAAGACAGGGTGATACACACCGGACAGTGACATGGGCCAGGTTCTCAGTGAGGACGAGGAGAGTGTGAGGACAGGGTGATACAGACTGGACAGTGAGGTGGATCGGGTTCATGGTGAGGATGAGGAGATTGTGAGGACAGGGTGATAAACACAGGACAGAGAGATAGGTCGGGTTCACAGTGAGGGACGAGGAGATTGTGAGGACAGGGTGATCCACACAGGACAGTCAGATGGGCCGGGTTCACAGACAGGATGAGGAGATTGTGAGGACAGGGTGATCCACACCGGACAGTCAGATTGGTCAGGTTCACAGTGAGGATGATGAGATTGTGAGGACAGGGTGATACAGACTGGACAGTCAGATAAGTCGGGTTCACAGTGAGGGACGAGGAAATTGTGATGACAGGGTGATACAGACTCGACCTTGAGGTGGGCCGGGTTCACAGTGAGGGACGAGGAGATTGTGAGGACAGGGTGATACACACCGGACAGAGAGATGGGCCGGGTTCACAGTGAAGGACGAGGAGATTGTGAGGACAGGGTGATACAGACTGGACAGTGAGATGAGTCGGGTTCACAGTGAGGGACGAGGAGATTGTTAGGACAGGGTGATACAGACTGGACAGTGATATGGGTCGGGCTCACAGTTACGATGAGGAGGGTGTGAAGACAGGGTGATACACACCGGACAGTGACATGGGCCGGGTTCTCAGTGAGGAGGAGGAGATTGTGAGGACAGGGTGATACAGACTGGACAGTGAGATGGATCGGGTTCACGGTGAGGATGAGGAGATTGTGAGGACAGGGTGAGACACAGTGGACAGTGAGTTGGATCGGGTTCACGGTGAGGATGAGGAGATTGTGAGGACAGGGTGATCCACACCGGACAGTCAGATTGGTCAGGTTCACAGTGAGGATGATGAGATTGTGAGGACAGTGTGATACACACCGGACAGTCAGATGGTCCGGGTTCACAGTGAGGGACGAGAAGATTGTGAGGACCGGGTGATACAGACTGGACAGTGAGATGGGTCAGGTTCACAGTGAGGGAAGAGGAGATTGTGAGGACAGGGTGATACAGACTGCACAGTGAGATGGGCCGGGTTCACAGTGAGGATGAGGAGATTGTGAGTGATGAAGACATTGCGAGGACAGGGTGATACAGACCGGACAATGAGATGGGTCGGGTTCACAGTAAGGGACGAGGAGATTGTGAGGGATGAAGAGATTGTGTGGACAGAGTGATACAGACTGGACAGTGAGATGGGTCGGGTTCACAGTAAGGGACCAGGAGATTGTGAGCACAGGGTGATACAGACTGGACAGTAATATGGGTCGGGTTCACAGTGACGATGAGGAGGGTGTGAAGACGGTGATACACAGCGGACAGTGACATGGGCCGGGTTCTCAGTGAGGACGAGGAGATTGTGAGGACAGGGTGATACAGACTGGACAGTGAGATGAGTCGGGTTCACAGTGAGGGACGAGGAAATTGTGGTGACAGGGTGATACAGACTCGACCATGAGGTGGGCCGGGTTCACAGTGAGGGACAAGGAGATTGTGAGGACAGGGTGATACAGACTGGACAGTGAGATGGGTCGGGTTCACAGTGAGGGAAGAGGAGATTGTGAGGACAGGGCGATACAGAGTGGATACTGAGATGGGTCGGGTTTACAGTGACGATGAGGAAATTGTGATGACAGGGTGATACAGACTCGACCGTTAGGTGGGCCGGGTTCACAGTGAGGGACGAGGAGATTGTGAGGACAGGGTGATACACACCGGACAGTGAGATGGGCCAGGTTCACAGTGACGATGATGAGATTGTGAGGACAGGGCTATACACACCGGACAGTGAGATGGGTCGGGTTCACAGTGACGATGAGGAGGTTATGAAGACAGGGTGATACACACCGGACAGTGAGATGGGCCGGGTTCACAGTGAGGGACGAGTAGATTGTGAGAACAGGGTGATACAGACTGGACAGTGATATGGGTCGGGTTCACAGTGACGATGAGGAGGGTGTAAGACAGGGTGATACACACCGGACAGTGACATGGGCCGGGTTCTCAGTGAGGACGAGGAGAGTGTGAGGACAGGGTGATACAGACTGGACAGTGAGGTGGATCGGGTTCATGGTGAGGATGAGGAGATTGTGAGGACAGGGTGATACACACTGTACAGAGAGATAGGTCGGGTTCACAGTGAGGGACGAGGAGATTGTGAGGACAGGGTGATCCACACAGGACAGTCAGATGGGCCATGTTCACAGTGAGGATGAGGAGATTGTGAGTACAGGGCGATACACACCGGACAGTGAGATGGGCCGGGTTCACAGTGACGATGAGGAGATTGTGAGGACAGGGCGATACGCACCAGACAGCGAAATGGGCCGGGTTCACAGTGAGGGACGAGTACATTGTGAGGACAGAGCGAGAGAGACTAGACAGTGAGATGGATCCGGTTCACAGTGAGGGACGAGGAGATCGTGAGGACAGGGTGATACACACCGGACAGTGAGATGGGCCGGGTTCACAGTGAGGATGAGGAGATTGTGAGGGATGAAGACTTTGCGAGGACAGGGTGATACAGACCGGACAATGAGATGGGTCGGGTTCACAGTAAGGGACGAGGAGATTGTGAGGGATGAAGAGATTGTGTGGACAGAGTGATACAGACTGGACAGTGAGATGGGTCGGGTTCACAGTAGGGGACGAGGAGATTGTGAGCACAGGGTGATACAGACTGGACAGTAATATGGGTCGGGTTCACAGTGACGATGAGGAGGGTGTGAAGACAGGGTGATACACACCGGACAGTGACATGGGCCGGGTTCTCAGTGAGGAGGAGGAGATTGTGAGGACAGGGTGATACAGACTGGACAGTGAGATGGATCGGGTTCACGGTGAGGATGAGGAGATTGTGAGGACGGGGTGATACACACTGGACAGTGAGTTGGATCGGGTTCACGGTGAGGATGAGGAGATTGTGAGGACAGGGTGATACACACCGGACAGTCAGATGGTCCGGGTTAACAGTGAGGGACGAGGAGATTGGGAGCACAGGGTGATACAGACTGGACAGTGAAATGAGTCGGGTTCACAGTGAGGGACGAGGAGATTGTTTGGACAGGGTGATACAGACTGGACAGTGTGATGGGTTGGGTTCACAGTGAGGGACGAGGAGCTAGTGAGGACAGGGCGATACAGACTGCATACTGAGATGGGTCGGGTTCACAGTTACGATGAGGAAATTGTGATGACAGGGTGATACAGACTCGACCGTGAGGTGGGCCGGGTTCACAGTGAGGGACGAGGAGATTGTGAGGACAGGGTGATACACACCGGACAGTGAGATGGGCCGGGTTCACAGTGACGATGATGAGATTGTGAGGACAGCGCGATACACACCGGACAGTGAGATGGGTCGGGTTCACAGTCAGGATGAGGAGATTGTGAGGACAGGGTGATACACACCGGACAGTGATATGGGTCGGGTTCACAGTCAGGATGATGAGATTGTGAGGACAGAGCGATACACACCGGACAGTGAGATGGGCCGGGTTCACAGTGAGGGACGAGGAGATTGTGAGGACAGGGCGATACAGACCGGACAGTGAGATGGGCCGGGTTCAGAGTGAGGGATGAGGAGATTGTGAGGACAGGGCGATACAGTCTGCACAGTGAGATGGGTCAGGTTGACAGTGAGGGACTAAGAGATTGTGAGGACAGGGTGATACAGACTGGATAGTGAGTTGGGTCGGTTCACAGTGAGGGACGAGCAGATTGTGAGGGCAGGGTGATACAGACTGGACTGTGAGATGGGTCGAGTTCACAGTCAGGGACGAGGAGACTGTGAGGACAGGGTGATCCACACCGGACAGTGAGATGGATCAGGTTCACAGTGAGGATGAGGAGATTGTGAGGGATGAAGAGATTGTGTGGACAGAGTGATACAGACTGGACAGTGAGATGGGTCGCGTTCACAGTAAGGGACGAGGAGATTGTGAGGACAGAGTGATAGGGACTGGACAGTGAGATGTATCGGGTTCAGAGTGAGGGACGAGGAGATTGTGAGGACAGGGTGATACCCACCGGACAGTGAGAGGGGCCGTGTTCACAGTGAGGATGAGGAGATTGTGAGGGATGAAGACATTGCGAGGACAGGGTAATACAGACAGGACAGTGAGATGGGTCAGGTTCACAGTGAGGATGAGGAGATTGTGAGGGACGAAGAGATTGTGTGGACAGAGTGATACAGACTGGACAGTGAGATGGGTCGGGTTCACAGTAAGGGACGAGGAGATTGTGAGCACAGGGTGATACAGACTGGACAGTGATATGGGTCGGGTTCACAGTGACGATGAGGAGGGTGTAAGACAGGGTGATACACACCGGACAGTGACATGGGCCAGGTTCTCAGTGAGGACGAGGAGAGTGTGAGGACAGGGTGATACAGACTGGACAGTGAGGTGGATCGGGTTCATGGTGAGGATGAGGAGATTGTGAGCACAGGGTGATAAACACAGGACAGAGAGATAGGTCGGGTTCACAGTGAGGGACGAGGAGATTGTGAGGACAGGGTGATCCACACAGGACAGTCAGATGGGCCGGGTTCACAGACAGGATGAGGAGATTGTGAGGACAGGGTGATCCACACCGGACAGTCAGATTGGTCAGGTTCACAGTGAGGATGATGAGATTGTGAGGACAGGGTGATACAGACTGGACAGTCAGATAAGTCGGGTTCACAGTGAGGGACGAGGAAATTGTGATGACAGGGTGATACAGACTCGACCTTGAGGTGGGCCGGGTTCACAGTGAGGGACGAGGAGATTGTGAGGACAGGGTGATACACACCGGACAGAGAGATGGGCCGGGTTCACAGTGAAGGACGAGGAGATTGTGAGGACAGGGTGATACAGACTGGACAGTGAGATGAGTCGGGTTCACAGTGAGGGACGAGGAGATTGTTAGGACAGGGTGATACAGACTGGACAGTGATATGGGTCGGGCTCACAGTTACGATGAGGAGGGTGTGAAGACAGGGTGATACACACCGGACAGTGACATGGGCCGGGTTCTCAGTGAGGAGGAGGAGATTGTGAGGACAGGGTGATACAGACTGGACAGTGAGATGGATCGGGTTCACGGTGAGGATGAGGAGATTGTGAGGACAGGGTGAGACACACTGGACAGTGAGTTGGATCGGGTTCACGGTGAGGATGAGGAGATTGTGAGGACAGGGTGATCCACACCGGACAGTCAGATTGGTCAGGTTCACAGTGAGGATGATGAGATTGTGAGGACAGTGTGATACACACCGGACAGTCAGATGGTCCGGGTTCACAGTGAGGGACGAGAAGATTGTGAGGACCGGGTGATACAGACTGGACAGTGAGATGGGTCAGGTTCACAGTGAGGGAAGAGGAGATTGTGAGGACAGGGTGATACAGACTGCACAGTGAGATGGGCCAGGTTCACAGTCAGAATGATGAAATTCTGCGGACAGGGTGATACAGACTGGACGGTGAGATGGGTCGGGTTCACAGTGAGGGACGAGGAGATCATGAGGACAGCGTCATACACACCGGACAGTGAGATGGGCCGGGTTCACAGTGAGGATGAGGAGATTGTGAGTGAAGACGACATTGCGAGGACAGGGTGATACAGACCGGACAATGAGATGGGTCGGGTTCACAGTAAGGGACGAGGAGATTGTGAGGGATGAAGAGATTGTGTGGACAGAGTGATACAGACTGGACAGTGAGATGGGTCGGGTTCACAGTAAGGGACCAGGAGATTGTGAGCACAGGGTGATACAGACTGGACAGTAATATGGGTCGGGTTCACAGTGACGATGAGGAGGGTGTGAAGACGGTGATACACAGCGGACAGTGACATGGGCCGGGTTCTCAGTGAGGACGAGGAGATTGTGAGGACAGGGTGATACAGACTGGACAGTGAGATGAGTCGGGTTCACAGTGAGGGACGAGGAAATTGTGGTGACAGGGTGATACAGACTCGACCGTGAGGTGGGCCGGGTTCACAGTGAGGGACAAGGAGATTGTGAGGACAGGGTGATACAGACTGGACAGTGAGATGGGTCGGGTTCACAGTGAGGGAAGAGGAGATTGTGAGGACAGGGTGATACAGAGTGGATACTGAGATGGGTCGGGTTTACAGTGACGATGAGGAAATTGTGATGACAGGGTGATACAGACTCGACCGTTAGGTGGGCCGGGTTCACAGTGAGGGACGAGGAGATTGTGAGGACAGGGTGATACACACCGGACAGTGAGATGGGCCAGGTTCACAGTGACGATGATGAGATTGTGAGGACAGGGCTATACACACCGGACAGTGAGATGGGTCGGGTTCACAGTGACGATGAGGAGGTTATGAAGACAGGGTGATACACACCGGACAGTGAGATGGGCCGGGTTCACAGTGAGGGACGAGTAGATTGTGAGGACAGGGTGATACAGACTGGACAGTGATATGGGTCGGGTTCACAGTGACGATGAGGAGGGTGTAAGACAGGGTGATACACACCGGACAGTGACATGGGTCGGGTTCTCAGTGAGGACGAGGAGAGTGTGAGGACAGGGTGATACAGACTGGACAGTGAGGTGGATCGGGTTCATGGTGAGGATGAGGAGATTGTGAGGACAGGGTGATACACACTGTACAGAGAGATAGGTCGGGTTCACAGTGAGGGACGAGGAGATTGTGAGGACAGGGTGATACACACCGGACAGAGAGATGGGCCGGGTTCACAGTGAAGGACGAGGAGATTGTGAGGACAGGGTGATACAGACTGGACAGTGAGATGAGTCGGGTTCACAGTGAGGGACGAGGAGATTGTTAGGACAGGGTGATACAGAGTGGATACTGAGATGGGTCGGGTTTACAGTGACGATGAGGAAATTGTGATGACAGGGTGATACAGACTCGACCGTTAGGTGGGCCGGGTTCACAGTGAGGGACGAGGAGATTGTGAGGATAGGGTGATACACACCGGACAGTGAGAAGGGCCAGGCTCACAGTGACGATGATGAGATTGTGAGGACAGGGCGATACACACCGGACAGTGAGATGGGTCGGGTTCACAGTGACGATGAGGAGGTTATGAAGACAGGGTGATACACACCGGACAGTGAGATGGGCTGGGTTCACAGTGAGGGACGAGTAGATTGTGAGGACAGGGTGATAAACACAGGACAGAGAGATAGGTCGGGTTCACAGTGAGGGACGAGGAGATTGTGAGGACAGGGTGATCCACACAGGACAGTCAGATGGGCCGGGTTCACAGACAGGATGAGGAGATTGTGAGGACAGGGTGATCCACACCGGACAGTCAGATTGGTCAGGTTCACAGTGAGGATGATGAGATTGTGAGGACAGGGTGATACAGACTGGACAGTCAGATAAGTCGGGTTCACAGTGAGGGACGAGGAAATTGTGATGACAGGGTGATACAGACTCGACCTTGAGGTGGGCCGGGTTCACAGTGAGGGACGAGGAGATTGTGAGGACAGGGTGATACACACCGGACAGAGAGATGGGCCGGGTTCACAGTGAAGGACGAGGAGATTGTTAGGACAGGGTGATACAGACTGGACAGTGATATGGGTCGGGCTCACAGTTACGATGAGGAGGGTGTGAAGACAGGGTGATACACACCGGACAGTGACATGGGCCGGGTTCTCAGTGAGGAGGAGGAGATTGTGAGGACAGGGTGATACAGACTGGACAGTGAGATGGATCGGGTTCACGGTGAGGATGAGGAGATTGTGAGGACAGGGTGAGACACACTGGACAGTGAGTTGGATCGGGTTCACGGTGAGGATGAGGAGATTGTGAGGACAGGGTGATCCACACCGGACAGTCAGATTGGTCAGGTTCACAGTGAGGATGATGAGATTGTGAGGACAGTGTGATACACACCGGACAGTCAGATGGTCCGGGTTCACAGTGAGGGACGAGAAGATTGTGAGGACCGGGTGATACAGACTGGACAGTGAGATGGGTCAGGTTCACAGTGAGGGAAGAGGAGATTGTGAGGACAGGGTGATACAGACTGCACAGTGAGATGGGCCAGGTTCACAGTCAGAATGATGAAATTCTGCGGACAGGGTGATACAGACTGGACGGTGAGATGGGTCGGGTTCACAGTGAGGGACGAGGAGATCATGAGGACAGCGTCATACACACCGGACAGTGAGATGGGCCGGGTTCACAGTGAGGATGAGGAGATTGTGAGTGAAGACGACATTGCGAGGACAGGGTGATACAGACCGGACAATGAGATGGGTCGGGTTCACAGTAAGGGACGAGGAGATTGTGAGGGATGAAGAGATTGTGTGGACAGAGTGATACAGACTGGACAGTGAGATGGGTCGGGTTCACAGTAAGGGACCAGGAGATTGTGAGCACAGGGTGATACAGACTGGACAGTAATATGGGTCGGGTTCACAGTGACGATGAGGAGGGTGTGAAGACGGTGATACACAGCGGACAGTGACATGGGCCGGGTTCTCAGTGAGGACGAGGAGATTGTGAGGACAGGGTGATACAGACTGGACAGTGAGATGAGTCGGGTTCACAGTGAGGGACGAGGAAATTGTGGTGACAGGGTGATACAGACTCGACCGTGAGGTGGGCCGGGTTCACAGTGAGGGACAAGGAGATTGTGAGGACAGGGTGATACAGACTGGACAGTGAGATGGGTCGGGTTCACAGTGAGGGAAGAGGAGATTGTGAGGACAGGGTGATACAGAGTGGATACTGAGATGGGTCGGGTTTACAGTGACGATGAGGAAATTGTGATGACAGGGTGATACAGACTCGACCGTTAGGTGGGCCGGGTTCACAGTGAGGGACGAGGAGATTGTGAGGACAGGGTGATACACACCGGACAGTGAGATGGGCCAGGTTCACAGTGACGATGATGAGATTGTGAGGACAGGGCTATACACACCGGACAGTGAGATGGGTCGGGTTCACAGTGACGATGAGGAGGTTATGAAGACAGGGTGATACACACCGGACAGTGAGATGGGCCGGGTTCACAGTGAGGGACGAGTAGATTGTGAGGACAGGGTGATACAGACTGGACAGTGATATGGGTCGGGTTCACAGTGACGATGAGGAGGGTGTAAGACAGGGTGATACACACCGGACAGTGACATGGGTCGGGTTCTCAGTGAGGACGAGGAGAGTGTGAGGACAGGGTGATACAGACTGGACAGTGAGGTGGATCGGGTTCATGGTGAGGATGAGGAGATTGTGAGGACAGGGTGATACACACTGTACAGAGAGATAGGTCGGGTTCACAGTGAGCGACGAGGATATTGTGAGGACAGGGTGATCCACACAGGACAGTCAGATGGGCCGGGTTCACAGACAGGATGAGGAGATTGTGAGGACAGGGTGATCCACACCGGACAGTCAGATTGGTCAGGTTCACACTGAGGATGATGAGATTGTGAGGACAGGGTGATACAGACTGGACAGTCAGATAAGTCGGGTTCACAGTGAGGGACGAGGAAATTGTGATGACAGGGTGATACAGACTCGACCTTGAGGTGGGCCGGGTTCACAGTGAGGGACGAGGAGATTGTGAGGACAGGGTGATACACACCGGACAGAGAGATGGGCCGGGTTCACAGTGAAGGACGAGGAGATTGTGAGGACAGGATGATACAGACTGGACAGTGAGATGAGTCGGGTTCACAGTGAGGGACGAGGAGATTGTTAGGACAGGGTGATACAGAGTGGATACTGAGATGGGTCGGGTTTACAGTGACGATGAGGAAATTGTGATGACAGGGTGATACAGACTCGACCGTTAGGTGGGCCGGGTTCACAGTGAGGGACGAGGAGATTGTGAGGACAGGGTGATACACACCGGACAGTGAGATGGGCCAGGTTCACAGTGACGATGATGAGATTGTGAGGACAGGGCGATACACACCGGACAGTGAGATGGGTCGGGTTCACAGTGACGATGAGGAGGTTATGAAGACAGGGTGATACACACCGGACAGTGAGATGGGCTGGGTTCACAGTGAGGGACGAGTAGATTGTGAGGACAGGGTGATACAGACTGGACAGTAATATGGGTCGGGTTCACAGTGACGATGAGGAGGGTGTGAAGACAGGGTGATACACACCGGACAGTGACATGGGCCGGGTTCTCAGTGAGGAGGAGGAGATTGTGAGGACAGGGTGATACAGACTGGACAGTGAGATGGATCGGGTTCACGGTGAGGATGAGGAGATTGTGAGGACAGGGTGATACACACTGGAAAGTGAGATGGATCGGGTTCACGGTGAGGATGAGGAGATTGTGAGGACAGGGTGATACACACCGGACAGTCAGATGGTCCGGGTTAACAGTGAGGTACGAGGAGATTGGGAGCACAGGGTGATACAGACTGGACAGTGAAATGAGTCGGGTTCACAGTGAGGGACGAGGAGATTGTTAGGACAGGGTGATACAGACTGGACAGTGTGATGGGTTGGGTTCACAGTGAGGGACGAGGAGCTAGTGAGGACAGGGCGATACAGACTGCATACTGAGATGGGTCGGGTTCACAGTTACGATGAGGAAATTGTGATGACAGGGTGATACAGACTCGACCGTGAGGTGGGCCGGGTTCACAGTGAGGGACGAGGAGATTGTGAGGACAGAGTGATACACACCGGACAGTGAGATGGGCCGGGTTCACAGTGACGATGATGAGATTGTGAGGACAGCGCGATACACACCGGACAGTGAGATGGGTCGGGTTCACAGTCAGGATGAGGAGATTGTGAGGACAGGGTGATACACACCGGACAGTGATATGGGTCGGGTTCACAGTCAGGATGATGAGATTGTCAGGACAGAGCGATACACACCGGACAGTGAGATGGGCCGGGTTCACAGTGAGGGACGAGGAGATTGTGAGGACAGGGCGATACAGACCGGACAGTGAGATGGGCCGGGTTCAGAGTGAGGGATGAGGAGATTGTGAGGACAGGGCGATACAGTCTGCACAGTGAGATGGGTCAGGTTGACAGTGAGGATGAGGAGATTGTGAGGGATGAAGAGATTGTGTGGACAGAGTGATACAGACTGGACAGTGAGATGGGTCGCGTTCACAGTAAGGGACGAGGAGATTGTGAGGACAGAGTGATAGGGACTGGACAGTGAGATGTATCGGGTTCAGAGTGAGGGACGAGGAGATTGTGAGGACAGGGTGATACCCACCGGACAGTGAGAGGGGCCGTGTTCACAGTGAGGATGAGGAGATTGTGAGGGATGAAGACATTGCGAGGACAGGGTAATACAGACAGGACAGTGAGATGGGTCAGGTTCACAGTGAGGATGAGGAGATTGTGAGGGATGAAGAGATTGTGTGGACAGAGTGATACAGACTGGACAGTGAGATGGGTCGGGTTCACAGTAAGGGACGAGGAGATTGTGAGCACAGGGTGATACAGACTGGAAAGTGATATGGGTCGGGTTCACAGTGACGATGAGGAGGGTGTAAGACAGGGTGATACACACCGGACAGTGACATGGGCCAGGTTCTCAGTGAGGACGAGGAGAGTGTGAGGACAGGGTGATACAGACTGGACAGTGAGGTGGATCGGGTTCATGGTGAGGATGAGGAGATTGTGAGGACAGGGTGATAAACACTGGACAGAGAGATAGGTCGGGTTCACAGTGAGGGACGAGGAGATTGTGAGGACAGGGTGATCCACACAGGACAGTCAGATGGGCCGGGTTCACAGACAGGATGAGGAGATTGTGAGGACAGGGTGATCCACACCGGACAGTCAGATTGGTCAGGTTCACAGTGAGGATGATGAGATTGTGAGGACAGGGTGATACAGACTGGACAGTCAGATAAGTCGGGTTCACAGTGAGGGACGAGGAAATTGTGATGACAGGGTGATACAGACTCGACCTTGAGGTGGGCCGGGTTCACAGTGAGGGACGAGGAGATTGTGAGGACAGGGTGATACACACCGGACAGAGAGATGGGCCGGGTTCACAGTGAAGGACGAGGAGATTGTGAGGACAGGGTGATACACACCGGACAGAGAGATGGGCCGGGTTCACAGTGAAGGACGAGGAGATTGTGAGGACAGGGTGATACAGACTGGACAGTGAGATGAGTCGGGTTCACAGTGAGGGACGAGGAGATTGTTAGGACAGGGTGATACAGAGTGGATACTGAGATGGGTCGGGTTTACAGTGACGATGAGGAAATTGTGATGACAGGGTGATACAGACTCGACCGTTAGGTGGGCCGGGTTCACAGTGATGGACGAGGAGATTGTGAGGACAGGGTGATACACACCGGACAGTGAGATGGGCCAGGTTCACAGTGACGATGATGAGATTGTGAGGACAGGGCGATACACACCGGACAGTGAGATGGGTCGGGTTCACAGTGACGATGAGGAGGTTATGAAGACAGGGTGATACACACCGGACAGTGAGATGGGCCGGGTTCACAGTGAGGGACGAGTAGATTGTGAGGACAGGGTGATCCACACAGGACAGTCAGATGGGCCGGGTTCACAGACAGGATGAGGAGATTGTGAGGACAGGGTGATCCACACCGGACAGTCAGATTGGTCAGGTTCACACTGAGGATGATGAGATTGTGAGGACAGGGTGATACAGACTGGACAGTCAGATAAGTCGGGTTCACAGTGAGGGACGAGGAAATTGTGATGACAGGGTGATACAGACTCGACCTTGAGGTGGGCCGGGTTCACAGTGAGGGACGAGGAGATTGTGAGGACAGGGTGATACACACCGGACAGAGAGATGGGCCGGGTTCACAGTGAAGGACGAGGAGATTGTGAGGACAGGGTGATACAGACTGGACAGTGAGATGAGTCGGGTTCACAGTGAGGGACGAGGAGATTGTTAGGACAGGGTGATACAGAGTGGATACTGAGATGGGTCGGGTTTACAGTGACGATGAGGAAATTGTGATGACAGGGTGATACAGACTCGACCGTTAGGTGGGCCGGGTTCACAGTGAGGGACGAGGAGATTGTGAGGACAGGGTGATACACACCGGACAGTGAGATGGGCCAGGTTCACAGTGACGATGATGAGATTGTGAGGACAGGGCGATACACACCGGACAGTGAGATGGGTCGGGTTCACAGTGACGATGAGGAGGTTATGAAGACAGGGTGATACACACCGGACAGTGAGATGGGCCGGGTTCACAGTGAGGGACGAGTAGATTGTGAGGACAGGGTGATACAGACTGGACAGTAATATGGGTCGGGTTCACAGTGACGATGAGGAGGGTGTGAAGACAGGGTGATACACACCGGACAGTGACATGGGCCGAGTTCTCAGTGAGGAGGAGGAGATTGTGAGGACAGGGTGATACAGACTGGACAGTGAGATGGATCGGGTTCACGGTGAGGATGAGGAGATTGTGAGGACAGGGTGATACACACTGGAAAGTGAGATGGATCGGGTTCACGGTGAGGATGAGGAGATTGTGAGGACAGGGTGATACACACCGGACAGTCAGATGGTCCGGGTTAACAGTGAGGGACGAGGAGATTGGGAGCACAGGGTGATACAGACTGGACAGTGAAATGAGTCGGGTTCACAGTGAGGGACGAGGAGATTGTTAGGACAGGGTGATACAGACTGGACAGTGTGATGGGTTGGGTTCACAGTGAGGGACGAGGAGCTAGTGAGGACAGGGCGATACAGACTGCATACTGAGATGGGTCGGGTTCACAGTTACGATGAGGAAATTGTGATGACAGGGTGATACAGACTCGACCGTGAGGTGGGCCGGGTTCACAGTGAGGGACGAGGAGATTGTGAGGACAGAGTGATACACACCGGACAGTGAGATGGGCCGGGTTCACAGTGACGATGATGAGATTGTGAGGACAGCGCGATACACACCGGACAGTGAGATGGGTCGGGTTCACAGTCAGGATGAGGAGATTGTGAGGACAGGGTGATACACACAGGACAGTGATATGGGTCGGGTTCACAGTCAGGATGATGAGATTGTCAGGACAGAGCGATACACACCGGACAGTGAGATGGGCCGGGTTCACAGTGAGGGACGAGGAGATTGTGAGGACAGGGCGATACAGACCGGACAGTGAGATGGGCCGGGTTCAGAGTGAGGGATGAGGAGATTGTGAGGACAGGGCGATACAGTCTGCACAGTGAGATGGGTCAGGTTGACAGTGAGGATGAGGAGATTGTGAGGGATGAAGAGATTGTGTGGACAGAGTGATACAGACTGGACAGTGAGATGGGTCGCGTTCACAGTAAGGGACGAGGAGATTGTGAGGACAGAGTGATAGGGACTGGACAGTGAGATGTATCGGGTTCAGAGTGAGGGACGAGGAGATTGTGAGGACAGGGTGATACCCACCGGACAGTGAGAGGGGCCGTGTTCACAGTGAGGATGAGGAGATTGTGAGGGATGAAGACATTGCGAGGACAGGGTAATACAGACAGGACAGTGAGATGGGTCAGGTTCACAGTGAGGATGAGGAGATTGTGAGGGATGAAGAGATTGTGTGGACAGAGTGATACAGACTGGACAGTGAGATGGGTCGGGTTCACAGTAAGGGACGAGGAGATTGTGAGCACAGGGTGATACAGACTGGACAGTGATATGGGTCGGGTTCACAGTGACGATGAGGAGGGTGTAAGACAGGGTGATACACACCGGACAGTGACATGGGCCAGGTTCTCAGTGAGGACGAGGAGAGTGTGAGGACAGGGTGATACAGACTGGACAGTGAGGTGGATCGGGTTCATGGTGAGGATGAGGAGATTGTGAGGACAGGGTGATAAACACTGGACAGAGAGATAGGTCGGGTTCACAGTGAGGGACGAGGAGATTGTGAGGACAGGGTGATCCACACAGGACAGTCAGATGGGCCGGGTTCACAGACAGGATGAGGAGATTGTGAGGACAGGGTGATCCACACCAGACAGTCAGATTGGTCAGGTTCACAGTGAGGATGATGAGATTGTGAGGACAGGGTGATACAGACTGGACAGTCAGATAAGTCGGGTTCACAGTGAGGGACGAGGAAATTGTGATGACAGGGTGATACAGACTCGACCTTGAGGTGGGCCGGGTTCACAGTGAGGGACGAGGAGATTGTGAGGACAGGGTGATACACACCGGACAGAGAGATGGGCCGGGTTCACAGTGAAGGACGAGGAGATTGTGAGGACAGGGTGATACACACCGGACAGAGAGATGGGCCGGGTTCACAGTGAAGGACGAGGAGATTGTGAGGACAGGGTGATACAGACTGGACAGTGAGATGAGTCGGGTTCACAGTGAGGGACGAGGAGATTGTTAGGACAGGGTGATACAGAGTGGATACTGAGATGGGTCGGGTTTACAGTGACGATGAGGAAATTGTGATGACAGGGTGATACAGACTCGACCGTTAGGTGGGCCGGGTTCACAGTGAGGGACGAGGAGATTGTGAGGATAGGGTGATACACACCGGACAGTGAGATGGGCCAGGTTCACAGTGACGATGAGGAGATTGTGAGGACAGGGCGATACACACCGCACAGTGAGATGGGTCGGGTTCACAGTGACGATGAGGAGGTTATGAAGACAGGGTGATACACACCGGACAGTGAGATGGGCCGGGTTCACAGTGAGGGACGAGTAGATTGTGAGGACAGGGTGATACAGACTGGACAGTAATATGGGTCGGGTTCACAGTGACGATGAGGAGGGTGTGAAGACAGGGTGATACACACCGGACAGTGACATGGGCCGGGTTCTCAGTGAGGAGGAGGAGATTGTGAGGACAGGGTGATACAGACTGGACAGTGAGATGGATCGGGTTCACGGTGAGGATGAGGAGATTGTGAGGACAGGGTGATACACACTGGAAAGTGAGTTGGATCGGGTTCACGGTGAGGATGAGGAGATTGTGAGGACAGGGTGATACACACCGGACAGTCAGATGGTCCGGGTTAACAGTGAGGGACGAGGAGAT
The DNA here is from genome assembly GCF_030028105.1 of Mobula birostris. Lineage (NCBI taxonomy): Eukaryota > Metazoa > Chordata > Chondrichthyes > Myliobatiformes > Myliobatidae > Mobula > Mobula birostris. Next base: position 3,171,118 of record NC_092377.1, on the reverse strand, counting down.
TGGGAGCACAGGGTGATACAGACTGGACAGTGAAATGAGTCGGGTTCACAGTGAGGGACGAGGAGATTGTTAGGACAGGGTGATACAGACTGGACAGTGTGATGGGTTGGGTTCACAGTGAGGGACGAGGAGCTAGTGAGGACAGGGCGATACAGACTGCATACTGAGATGGGTCGGGTTCACAGTTACGATGAGGAAATTGTGATGACAGGGTGATACAGACTCGACCGTGAGGTGGGCCGGGTTCACAGTGAGGGACGAGGAGATTGTGAGGACAGGGTGATACACACCGGACAGTGAGATGGGCCGGGTTCACAGTGACGATGATGAGATTGTGAGGACAGCGCGATACACACCGGACAGTGAGATGGGTCGGGTTCACAGTCAGGATGAGGAGATTGTGAGGACAGGGTGATACACACCGGACAGTGATATGGGTCGGGTTCACAGTCAGGATGATGAGATTGTCAGGACAGAGCGATACACACCGGACAGTGAGATGGGCCGGGTTCACAGTGAGGGACGAGGAGATTGTGAGGACAGGGCGATACAGTCTGCACAGTGAGATGGGTCAGGTTGACAGTGAGGGACGAAGAGATTGTGAGGACAGGGTGATACAGACTGGATAGTGAGTTGGGTCGGTTCACAGTGAGGGACGAGCAGATTGTGAGGGCAGGGTGATACAGACTGGACTGTGAGATGGGTCGAGTTCACAGTCAGGGACGAGGAGACTGTGAGGACAGCGTGATCCACACCGGACAGTGAGATGGATCAGGTTCACAGTGAGGATGAGGAGATTGTGAGGGATGAAGAGATTGTGTGGACAGAGTGATACAGACTGGACAGTGAGATGGGTCGCGTTCACAGTAAGGGACGAGGAGATTGTCAGGACAGAGTGATAGGGACTGGACAGTGAGATGTATCGGGTTCAGAGTGAGGGACGAGGAGATTGTGAGGACAGGGTGATACCCACCAGACAGTGAGAGGGGCCGTGTTCACAGTGAGGATGAGGAGATTGTGAGGGATGAAGACATTGCGAGGACAGGGTAATACAGACAGGACAGTGAGATGGGTCAGGTTCACAGTGAGGATGAGGAGATTGTGAGGGATGAAGAGATTGTGTGGACAGAGTGATACAGACTGGACAGTGAGATGGGTCGGGTTCACAGTAAGGGACGAGGAGATTGTGAGCACAGGGTGATACAGACTGGACAGTGATATGGGTCGGGTTCACAGTGACGATGAGGAGGGTGTAAGACAGGGTGATACACACCGGACAGTGACATGGGCCAGGTTCTCAGTGAGGACGAGGAGAGTGTGAGGACAGGGTGATACAGACTGGACAGTGAGGTGGATCGGGTTCATGGTGAGGATGAGGAGATTGTGAGGACAGGGTGATAAACACAGGACAGTCAGATGGGCCGGGTTCACAGACAGGATGAGGAGATTGTGAGGACAGGGTGATACAGACTGGACAGTCAGATAAGTCGGGTTCACAGTGAGGGACGAGGAAATTGTGATGACAGGGTGATACAGACTCGACCTTGAGGTGGGCCGGGTTCACAGTGAGGGACGAGGAGATTGTGAGGACAGGGTGATACACACCGGACAGAGAGATGGGCCGGGTTCACAGTGAAGGACGAGGAGATTGTGAGGACAGGGTGATACAGACTGGACAGTGAGATGAGTCGGGTTCACAGTGAGGGACGAGGAGATTGTTAGGACAGGGTGATACAGACTGGACAGTGATATGGGTCGGGCTCACAGTTACGATGAGGAGGGTGTGAAGACAGGGTGATACACACCGGACAGTGACATGGGCCGGGTTCTCAGTGAGGAGGAGGAGATTGTGAGGACAGGGTGATACAGACTGGACAGTGAGATGGATCGGGTTCACGGTGAGGATGAGGAGATTGTGAGGACAGGGTGAGACACACTGGACAGTGAGTTGGATCGGGTTCACGGTGAGGATGAGGAGATTGTGAGGACAGGGTGATCCACACCGGACAGTCAGATTGGTCAGGTTCACAGTGAGGATGATGAGATTGTGAGGACAGTGTGATACACACCGGACAGTCAGATGGTCCGGGTTCACAGTGAGGGACGAGAAGATTGTGAGGACCGGGTGATACAGACTGGACAGTGAGATGGGTCAGGTTCACAGTGAGGGAAGAGGAGATTGTGAGGACAGGGTGATACAGACTGCACAGTGAGATGGGCCAGGTTCACAGTCAGAATGATGAAATTCTGCGGACAGGGTGATACAGACTGGACGGTGAGATGGGTCGGGTTCACAGTGAGGGACGAGGAGATCGTGAGGACAGCGTCATACACACCGGACAGTGAGATGGGCCGGGTTCACAGTGAGGATGAGGAGATTGTGAGTGTAGACGACATTGCGAGGACAGGGTGATACAGACCGGACAATGAGATGGGTCGGGTTCACAGTAAGGGACGAGGAGATTGTGAGGGATGAAGAGATTGTGTGGACAGAGTGATACAGACTGGACAGTGAGATGGGTCGGGTTCACAGTAAGGGACCAGGAGATTGTGAGCACAGGGTGATACAGACTGGACAGTAATATGGGTCGGGTTCACAGTGACGATGAGGAGGGTGTGAAGACGGTGATACACAGCGGACAGTGACATGGGCCGGGTTCTCAGTGAGGACGAGGAGATTGTGAGGACAGGGTGATACAGACTGGACAGTGAGATGAGTCGGGTTCACAGTGAGGGACGAGGAAATTGTGGTGACAGGGTGATACAGACTCGACCGTGAGGTGGGCCGGGTTCACAGTGAGGGACAAGGAGATTGTGAGGACAGGGTGATACAGACTGGACAGTGAGATGGGTCGGGTTCACAGTGAGGGAAGAGGAGATTGTGAGGACAGGGCGATACAGAGTGGATACTGAGATGGGTCGGGTTTACAGTGACGATGAGGAAATTGTGATGACAGGGTGATACAGACTCGACCGTTAGGTGGGCCGGGTTCACAGTGAGGGACGAGGAGATTGTGAGGACAGGGTGATACACACCGGACAGTGAGATGGGCCAGGTTCACAGTGACGATGAGGAGGGTGTAAGACGGTGATACACACCGGACAGTGACATGGGCCGGGTTCTCAGTGAGGACGAGGAGAGTGTGAGGACAGGGTGATACAGACTGGACAGTGAGGTGGATCGGGTTCATGGTGAGGATGAGGAGATTGTGAGGACAGGGTGATACACACTGTACAGAGAGATAGGTCGGGTTCACAGTGAGGGACGAGGAGATTGTGAGGACAGGGTGATCCACACAGGACAGTCAGATGGGCCGGGTTCACAGACAGGATGAGGAGATTGTGAGGACAGGGTGATCCACACCGGACAGTCAGATTGGTCAGGTTCACAGTGAGGATGATGAGATTGTGAGGACAGGGTGATACAGACTGGACAGTCAGATAAGTCGGGTTCACAGTGAGGGACGAGGAAATTGTAATGACAGAGTGATACAGACTCGACCTTGAGGTGGGCCGGGTTCACAGTGAGGGACGAGGAGATTGTGAGGACAGGGTGATACACACCGGACAGAGAGATGGGCCGGGTTCACAGTGAAGGATGAGGAGATTGTGAGGACAGGGTGATACAGACTGGACAGTGAGATGAGTCGGGTTCACAGTGAGGGACGAGGAGATTGTTAGGACAGGGTGATACGACTGGACAGTGTGATGGGTTGGGTTCACAGTGAGGGTCGAGTAGATTGTGAGGACAGGATGATGCAGACTGGACAGTGAGATGGGCCAGGTTCACAGTGAGAATGATGAAATTTTGCGGACAGGGTGATACAGACTGGACGGTGAGATGGGTCGGGTTTACAGTGAGGGACGAGGAGATTGTGAGGACCGGGTGATACACACCGGACAGTGAGATGGGCCGGGTTCACAGTGAAGTACGAGGAGATTGTGAGGACAGGGTGATACAGACTGGACAGTGAGATGAGTCGGGTTCACAGTGAAGGACGAGGAGATTGTGAGGACCGGGTGATACACACCGGACAGTGAGATGGGCCGGGTTCACAGTGAGGATGAGGAGATTGTGAGGGTTGAAGACATTGCGAGGACAGGGTGATACAGACCGGACAGTGAGATGGGTCGGGTTCACAGTGAGGATGAGGAGATTGTGAGGGATGAAGAGATTGTGTGGACAGAGTGATACAGACTGGACAGTGAGATGGGTCGGGTTCACAGTAAGGGACGAGTAGATTGTGACGACAGTGTGATACAGACTGGACAGTGATATGGGTCGGGCTCACAGTGATGATGAGGAGGGTGTGAAGACAGGGTGATACACACCGGACAGTGACATGAGTCGGGTTCACAGTGAGGGACGAAGAGATTGTGAGGACAGGGTGATACACACAGGACAGTGAGATGGGTCGGGTTCACAGTCACAGACGAGGAGACTGCGAGGACAGGGTGATCCACACCAGACAGTCAGATTGGTCAGGTTCACAGTGAGGATGATGAGATTGTGAGGACAGGGTGATACAGACTGGACAGTGAGATGGGTCAGGTTCACAGTGAGGGACGAGGAGCTATTGAGGACAGGGCGATACAGACGGGATACTGAGATGGGTCGGGTTCACAGTGACGATGAGGAAATTGTGATGACAGGGTGATACAGACTCGACCGTGAGGTGGGCCGGGTTCACAGTGAGGGACGAGGAGATTGTGAGGACAGGGTGATACACACCGGACAGTGAGATGGGCCAGGTTCACAGTGACGATGAGGAGGGTGTAAGACGGTGATACACACCGGACAGTGACATGGGCCGGGTTCTCAGTGAGGACGAGGAGAGTGTGAGGACAGGGTGATACAGACTGGACAGTGAGGTGGATCGGGTTCATGGTGAGGATGAGGAGATTGTGAGGACAGGGTGATACACACTGTACAGAGAGATAGGTCGGGTTCACAGTGAGGGACGAGGAGATTGTGAGGACAGGGTGATCCACACAGGACAGTCAGATGGGCCGGGTTCACAGACAGGATGAGGAGATTGTGAGGACAGGGTGATCCACACCGGACAGTCAGATTGGTCAGGTTCACAGTGAGGATGATGAGATTGTGAGGACAGGGTGATACAGACTGGACAGTCAGATAAGTCGGGTTCACAGTGAGGGACGAGGAAATTGTAATGACAGAGTGATACAGACTCGACCTTGAGGTGGGCCGGGTTCACAGTGAGGGACGAGGAGATTGTGAGGACAGGGTGATACACACCGGACAGAGAGATGGGCCGGGTTCACAGTGAAGGATGAGGAGATTGTGAGGACAGGGTGATACAGACTGGACAGTGAGATGAGTCGGGTTCACAGTGAGGGACGAGGAGATTGTTAGGACAGGGTGATACGACTGGACAGTGTGATGGGTTGGGTTCACAGTGAGGGTCGAGTAGATTGTGAGGACAGGATGATGCAGACTGGACAGTGAGATGGGCCAGGTTCACAGTGAGAATGATGAAATTTTGCGGACAGGGTGATACAGACTGGACGGTGAGATGGGTCGGGTTTACAGTGAGGGACGAGGAGATTGTGAGGACCGGGTGATACACACCGGACAGTGAGATGGGCCGGGTTCACAGTGAAGTACGAGGAGATTGTGAGGACAGGGTGATACAGACTGGACAGTGAGATGAGTCGGGTTCACAGTGAAGGACGAGGAGATTGTGAGGACCGGGTGATACACACCGGACAGTGAGATGGGCCGGGTTCACAGTGAGGATGAGGAGATTGTGAGGGTTGAAGACATTGCGAGGACAGGGTGATACAGACCGGACAGTGAGATGGGTCGGGTTCACAGTGAGGATGAGGAGATTGTGAGGGATGAAGAGATTGTGTGGACAGAGTGATACAGACTGGACAGTGAGATGGGTCGGGTTCACAGTAAGGGACGAGTAGATTGTGACGACAGTGTGATACAGACTGGACAGTGATATGGGTCGGGCTCACAGTGATGATGAGGAGGGTGTGAAGACAGGGTGATACACACCGGACAGTGACATGAGTCGGGTTCACAGTGAGGGACGAAGAGATTGTGAGGACAGGGTGATACACACAGGACAGTGAGATGGGTCGGGTTCACAGTCACAGACGAGGAGACTGCGAGGACAGGGTGATCCACACCAGACAGTCAGATTGGTCAGGTTCACAGTGAGGATGATGAGATTGTGAGGACAGGGTGATACAGACTGGACAGTGAGATGGGTCAGGTTCACAGTGAGGGACGAGGAGCTATTGAGGACAGGGCGATACAGACGGGATACTGAGATGGGTCGGGTTCACAGTGACGATGAGGAAATTGTGATGACAGGGTGATACAGACTCGACCGTGAGGTGGGCCGGGTTCACAGTGAGGGACGAGGAGATTGTGAGGACAGGGTGATACACACCGGACAGTGAGATGGGCCAGGTTCACAGTGACGATGATGAGTTTGTGAGGAAAGGGCGATACACACTGGACAGTGAGATGGGTCGGGTTCACAGTGAGGGACGAGGAGATTGTGAGGACAGGGTGATACAGACTGGACAATGAGATCGGTTGGGTTCACAGTGAGGGACTGAGTAGCTAGTGAGGACAGCGCGATACAGATTGGATACTGAGATGGGTCAGGTTCACAGTGACAATGAGGAAATTGTGAGGACAGGGTGATACAGACTGGACAGTGAGATGGGCCATGTTTACAGTGAGGATGAGGAGATTGTGAGTACAGGGCGATGCACACCGGACAGTGAGATGGGCCGGGTTCACAGTGACGATGATGAGACTGTGAGGACAGGGGGATACACACCGGACAGTGAGATGGGTCGGGTTCACAGTGACGATGAGGAGGTTATGAAGACAGGGTGATACACAGCGGACAGTGAGATGGGACGGGTTCACAGTGAGGGACGAGGAGATTGTGAGGACAGGGTGATACACACCGGACAGTGAGATGGGCCGTGTTCACAGTGAGGATGAGGAGATTGTGAGGGATGAAGACATTGCGAGGACAGGGTGATACAGACCGGACAGTGAGATGGGTCAGGTTCACAGTGAGGATGAGGAGATTGTGAGGGATGAAGAGATTGTGTGGACAGAGTGATACAGACTGGACAGTGAGATGGGTCGGGTTCACAGTAAGGGACGAGGAGATTGTGAGGACAGGGTGATACACACCGGACAGTGAGATGGGCCGTGTTCACAGTGAGGATGAGGAGATTGTGAGGGATGAAGACATTGCGAGGACAGGGTGATACAGACCGGACAGTGAGATGGGTCAGGTTCACAGTGAGGATGAGGAGATTGTGAGGGATGAAGAGATTGTGTGGACAGAGTGATACAGACTGGACAGTGAGATGGGTCGGGTTCACAGTAAGGGACGAGGAGATTGTGAGCACAGGGTGATACAGACTGGACAGTGATATGGGTCGGGTTCACAGTGACGATGAGGAGGGTGTAAGACAGGGTGATACACACCGGACAGTGACATGGGCCGGGTTCTCAGTGAGGACGAGGAGAGTGTGAGGACAGGGTGATACAGACTGGACAGTGAGGTGGATCGGGTTCATGGTGAGGATGAGGAGATTGTGAGGACAGGGTGATACACACTGGACAGAGAGATGGGCCGGGTTCACAGACAGGATGAGGAGATTGTGAGGACAGGGTGATCCACACCGGACAGTCAGATGGTCCGGGTTCACAGTGAGGATGAGGAGATTATGAGTACAGGGCGATGCACACCGGACAGTGAGATGGGCCGAGTTCACAGTGACGATGATGAGATTGTGAGGACAGGGGGATACAGACTGGATACTGAGATGGGTCGGGTTCACAGTGACGATGAGGAAATTGTGATGACAGGGTGATACAGACTCGACCGTGAGGTGGGCCGGGTTCAAAGTGAGGATGAGGAGATTGTGAGTACAGGGCGATGCACACCGGACAATGAGATGGGTCGGGTTCACAGTAAGGGACGAGGAGATTGTGAGCACAGGGTGATACAGACTGGACAGTAATATGGGTCGGGTTCACAGTGACGATGAGGAGGGTGTGAAGACAGGGTGATACACACCGGACAGTGACATGGGCCGGGTTCTCAGTGAGGACGAGAAGATTGTGAGGACAGGGTGATACAGACTTGACAGTGAGATGGGCTGGGTTCACAGACAGGATGAGGAGATTGTGAAGACAGGGTGATCCACACCGGACAGTCAGATTGGTCAGGTTCACAGTGAGGATGATGAGATTGTGAGGACAGGGTGATACACACCGGACATTCAGATGGTCCGGGTTTACAGTGAAGGACGAGGAGATTGTGAGGACAGGGTGATACAGACTGGACAGTGAGATGAGTCGGGTTCACAGTGAGGGACGAGGACATTGTTAGGACAGGGTGATACGACTGGACAGTGTGATGGGTTGGGTTCACAGTGAGGGACGAGGAGCTAGTGACGACAGGGCGATACAGACTGGATACGGAGATGGGTCGGGTTCACAGTGACAATGAGGAAATTGTGATGACAGGGAAATACAGACTCGACCGTGAGGTGGGCCGGGTTCACAGTGAGGGACGAGGAGATTGTGAGGACAGGGTGATACACACCGGACCGTGAGATGGGCCGGATTCACAGCGAGGGACGAGTAGATTGTGAGGACAGGATGATACAGACTGGACAGTGAGATGGGCCAGGTTCACAGTGAGAATGATGAAATTTTGCGGACAGGGAGATACAGACTGGACGGTGAGATGGGTCGGGTTTACAGTGAGGGACGAGGAGATTGTGAGGACCGGGTGATACACACCGGACAGTGAGATGGGCCGGGTTCACAGTGAGGATGAGGAGATTGTGAGTGATGAAAACATTGCAAGGACAGGGTGATACAGACCGCACAGCAAGATGGATCGGGTTCACAGTGAGGATGAGGAGATTGTGAGGGATGAAGAGATTGTGTGGACAGAGTGATACAGACAGGACAGTGAGATGGGTCGGGTTCACAGTAAGGGACGAGGAGATTGTGAGAACAGGGTGATACAGACTGGACAGTGATATGGGTCGGGCTCACAGTTACGATGAGGAGGGTGTGAAGACAGGGTGATACACACCAGACAGTGACATGGGCCGGGTTCTCAGTGAGGACGAGGAGATTGTGAGAACAGGGTGATACACACAGGACAGTGAGATGGGTCGGGTTCACAGTCACAGACGAGGAGACTGTGAGGACAGGGTGATCCACACCGGACAGTGAGATGGGCCGGGTTCACAGTGAGGATGATGAGATTGTGAGGACAGGGTGATACAGACTGGACAGTGTGATGGGTTGGGTTCACAGTGAGGGACGAGGAGCTAGTGAGGACAGGGCGATACAGACTGCATACTGAGATGGGTCGGGTTCACAGAGACGATGAGGAAATTGTGAGGACAGGGTGATACAGACTGGACAGTGAGATGGGCCATGTTCACAGTGAGGATGAGGAGACTGTGAGTACAGGGCGATGCACACCGGACAGTGAGATGGGCCGGGTTCACAGTGACGATGGTGAGATTGTGAGGACAGGGGGATACACACCGGACAGTGAGATGGTCCGGGTTCACAGTCAGGATGAGGAGATTGTGAGGACAGGGTGATACGCACCGGACAGTGATATGGGTCGGGTTCACAGTCAGGATGATGAGATTGTGAGGACAGAGCGATACACACCGGACAGTGAGATGGGCCGGGTTCACAGTGAGGGACGAGGAGATTGTGAGGACAGGGCGATACAGACCGGACAGTGAGATGGGCCGGGTTCAGAGTGAGGGATGAGGAGATTGTGAGGACAGGGCGATACAGTCTGCACAGTGAGATGGGTCAGGTTGACAGTGAGGGACTAAGAGATTGTGAGGACAGGGTGATACAGACTGGATAGTGAGTTGGGTCGGTTCACAGTGAGGGACGAGCAGATTGTGAGGGCAGGGTGATACAGACTGGACTGTGAGACGGGTCGAGTTCACAGTCAGGGACGAGGAGACTGTGAGGACAGGGTGATCCACACCGGACAGTGAGATGGATCAGGTTCACAGTGAGGATGAGGAGATTGTGAGGGATGAAGAGATTGTGTGGACAGTGATACAGACTGGACAGTGAGATGGGTCGCGTTCACAGTAAGGGACGAGGAGATTGTGAGGACAGAGTGATAGAGACTGGACAGTGAGATGTATCGGGTTCAGAGTGAGGGACGAGGAGATTGTGAGGACAGGGTGATACCCACCGGACAGTGAGAGGGGCCGTGTTCACAGTGAGGATGAGGAGATTGTGAGGGATGAAGACATTGCGAGGACAGGGTAATACAGACAGGACAGTGAGATGGGTCAGGTTCACAGTGAGGATGAGGAGATTGTGAGGGATGAAGAGATTGTGTGGACAGAGTGATACAGACTGGACAGTGAGATGGGTCGGGTTCACAGTAAGGGACGAGGAGATTGTGAGCACAGGGTGATACAGACTGGACAGTGAGGTGGATCGGGTTCATGGTGAGGATGAGGAGATTGTGAGGACAGGGTGATACACACTGGACAGAGAGATAGGTCGGGTTCACAGTGAGGGACGAGGAGATTGTGAGGACAGGGTGATCCACACAGGACAGTCAGATGGGCCATGTTCACAGTGAGGATGAGGAGATTGTGAGTACAGGGCGATACACACCGGACAGTGAGATGGGCCGGGTTCACAGTGACGATGAGGAGATTGTGAGGACAGGGCGATACACACCAGACAGCGAAATGGGCCGGGTTCACAGTGAGGGACGAGTACATTGTGAGGACAGAGCGAGAGAGACTGGACAGTGAGATGGATCCGGTTCACAGTGAGGGACGAGGAGATCGTGAGGACAGGGTGATACACACCGGACAGTGAGATGGGCCGGGTTCACAGTGAGGATGAGGAGATTGTGAGGGATGAAGACTTTGCGAGGACAGGGTGATACAGACCGGACAATGAGATGGGTCGGGTTCACAGTAAGGGACGAGGAGATTGTGAGGGATGAAGCGATTGTGTGGACAGAGTGATACAGACTGGACAGTGAGATGGGTCGGGTTCACAGTAGGGGACGAGGAGATTGTGAGCACAGGGTGATACAGACTGGACAGTAATATGGGTCGGGTTCACAGTGACGATGAGGAGGGTGTGAAGACAGGGTGATACACACCGGACAGTGACATGGGCCGGGTTCTCAGTGAGGAGGAGGAGATTGTGAGGACAGGGTGATACAGACTGGACAGTGAGATGGATCGGGTTCACGGTGAGGATGAGGAGATTGTGAGGACAGGGTGATACACACTGGACAGTGAGTTGGATCGGGTTCACGGTGAGGATGAGGAGATTGTGAGGACAGGGTGATACACACCGGACAGTCAGATGGTCCGGGTTAACAGTGAGGGACGAGGAGATTGGGAGCACAGGGTGATACAGACTGGACAGTGAAATGAGTCGGGTTCACAGTGAGGGACGAGGAGATTGTTAGGACAGGGTGATACAGACTGGACAGTGTGATGGGTTGGGTTCACAGTGAGGGACGAGGAGCTAGTGAGGACAGGGCGATACAGACTGCATACTGAGATGGGTCGGGTTCACAGTTACGATGAGGAAATTGTGATGACAGGGTGATACAGACTCGACCGTGAGGTGGGCCGGGTTCACAGTGAGGGACGAGGAGATTGTGAGGACAGGGTGATACACACCGGACAGTGAGATGGGCCGGGTTCACAGTGACGATGATGAGATTGTGAGGACAGCGCGATACACACCGGACAGTGAGATGGGTCGGGTTCACAGTCAGGATGAGGAGATTGTGAGGACAGGGTGATACACACCGGACAGTGATATGGGTCGGGTTCACAGTCAGGATGATGAGATTGTGAGGACAGAGCGATACACACCGGACAGTGAGATGGGCCGGGTTCACAGTGAGGGACGAGGAGATTGTGAGGACAGGGCGATACAGACCGGACAGTGAGATGGGCCGGGTTCAGAGTGAGGGATGAGGAGATTGTGAGGACAGGGCGATACAGTCTGCACAGTGAGATAGGTCAGGTTGACAGTGAGGGACTAAGAGATTGTGAGGACAGGGTGATACAGACTGGATAGTGAGTTGGGTCGGTTCACAGTGAGGGACGAGCAGATTGTGAGGGCAGGGTGATACAGACTGGACTGTGAGATGGGTCGAGTTCACAGTCAGGGACGAGGAGACTGTGAGGACAGGGTGATCCACACCGGACAGTGAGATGGATCAGGTTCACAGTGAGGATGAGGAGATTGTGAGGGATGAAGAGATTGTGTGGACAGTGATACAGACTGGACAGTGAGATGGGTCGCGTTCACAGTAAGGGACGAGGAGATTGTGAGGACAGAGTGATAGAGACTGGACAGTGAGATGTATCGGGTTCAGAGTGAGGGACGAGGAGATTGTGAGGACAGGGTGATACCCACCGGACAGTGAGAGGGGCCGTGTTCACAGTGAGGATGAGGAGATTGTGAGGGATGAAGACATTGCGAGGACAGGGTAATACAGACAGGACAGTGAGATGGGTCAGGTTCACAGTGAGGATGAGGAGATTGTGAGGGATGAAGAGATTGTGTGGACAGAGTGATACAGACTGGACAGTGAGATGGGTCGGGTTCACAGTAAGGGACGAGGAGATTGTGAGCACAGGGTGATACAGACTGGACAGTGATATGGGTCGGGTTCACAGTGACGATGAGGAGGGTGTAAGACAGGGTGATACACACCGGACAGTGACATGGGCCGGGTTCTCAGTGAGGACGAGGAGAGTGTGAGGACAGGGTGATACAGACTGGACAGTGAGGTGGATCGGGTTCATGGTGAGGATGAGGAGATTGTGAGGACAGGGTGATCCACACAGGACAGTCAGATGGGCCATGTTCACAGTGAGGATGAGGAGATTGTGAGTACAGGGCGATACACACCGGACAGTGAGATGGGCCGGGTTCACAGTGACGATGAGGAGATTGTGAGGACAGGGCGATACACACCAGACAGCGAAATGGGCCGGGTTCACAGTGAAGGACGAGTACATTGTGAGGACAGAGCGAGAGAGACTGGACAGTGAGATGGATCGGGTTCACAGTGAGGGACGAGGAGATCGTGAGGACAGGGTGATACACACCGGACAGTGAGATGGGCCGGGTTCACAGTGAGGATGAGGAGATTGTGAGGGATGAAGACTTTGCGAGGACAGGGTGATACAGACCGGACAATGAGATGGGTCGGGTTCACAGTAAGGGACGAGGAGATTGTGAGGGATGAAGAGATTGTGTGGACAGAGTGATACAGACTGGACAGTGAGATGGGTCGGGTTCACAGTAGGGGACGAGGAGATTGTGAACACAGGGTGATACAGACTGGACAGTAATATGGGTCGGGTTCACAGTGACGATGAGGAGGGTGTGAAGACAGGGTGATACACACCGGACAGTGACATGGGCCGGGTTCTCAGTGAGGAGGAGGAGATTGTGAGGACAGGGTGATACAGACTGGACAGTGAGATGGATCGGGTTCACGGTGAGGATGAGGAGATTGTGAGGACAGGGTGATACACACTGGACAGTGAGTTGGATCGGGTTCACGGTGAGGATGAGGAGATTGTGAGGACAGGGTGATACACACCGGACAGTCAGATGGTCCGGGTTAACAGTGAGGGACGAGGAGATTGGGAGCACAGGGTGATACAGACTGGACAGTGAAATGAGTCGGGTTCACAGTGAGGGACGAGGAGATTGTTAGGACAGGGTGATACAGACTGGACAGTGTGATGGGTTGGGTTCACAGTGAGGGACGAGGAGCTAGTGAGGACAGGGCGATACAGACTGCATACTGAGATGGGTCGGGTTCACAGTTACGATGAGGAAATTGTGATGACAGGGTGATACAGACTCGACCGTGAGGTGGGCCGGGTTCACAGTGAGGGACGAGGAGATTGTGAGGACAGGGTGATACACACCGGACAGTGAGATGGGCCGGGTTC